>NC_081414.1:342457716-342747346 GCF_030272615.1 Cryptomeria japonica
TAATGGTTTTTTGTATCTTTTAGATCACAAGCTTTAATGCACATTCTATAGTTTATAATACTTCTTAGGAAATTCTCATCACTTAGATTATATATTGTCCTCCAATTGTCCCTTAGGTTGGACTTAGACCAATTGGTCAAACATTTGAAATTATAAACTTGTTATGAACATGTTTGATAATTGTTTCTTACGAGACTTATCATATGAATGAATGGTAGATATATTTGATTGTATTAAACATTTATATTTTCTATTATACATTATTGTTAGTGTAATAAAGTTATATTATCTAATTAATAAATTTTCAATTCATACTCACATTAGCTTACTTAAGCTTGCTCCAATTATGTATTGTTTGTGTCTCACGTGATGCAATTAAGACAAATCTCGTGACCTAGTTTAATCTCAGGGTTTCATCCCTATCTTATATTATTATTCATTTGAATCTAATAAATTTTTAACCTTCATGACAAATCAATTGCTTGTCTCTTGTGTGAAAAAGTGTTTTTAATTGTAGGTTATCTTAGGCTACCATAGGGTTAAATCAACAATTCTCACAATTACAATTGTTTGAAAAATGAAATGTATATCACAAAACCTTAACCAGCGCTGAAGAATTATTAAGTTTTTGTTCTAATTAAATGCTTTTGACCAGTATATGTCCACGATTGTTAAAAGATGTGCATCGACCTGGTCATGAATTCTTATGTTCATTAAACTTGCATGAGGTGGTCTTAATCCTTCAATTTGCACTCAAGTCCTTAGCCCTGCCTCATGCCTATATCCTTTATCCTAGTAACATGTCGAATGATTATTCCGATTAAAACATATATAATAGTGCCTTGATTCCCTGGTTTTAAAATTGTGTGTGTTTAAAGTTCCTAACCAACTAAAAGATTCTTTAACGAGCTCAGGAAGGGAAGTAATCTGTTAAGACTGCGCACAAATTCATCAAACTTTACTATTGCAATCATCTATACATTGAAGTTGTCTCCAACTCAAGTCAAGCAATAACCTTAATCTACAGAAATCGGCAAGGATAATCTGTTGTTATTGCGGGAAGAAATTGTTTAGATTCTAAACTGACTGAAATAGAAATTATACATAATAACAAGAAATCTCTCATAAATTTATTTGAGAAAATAACAGACAGAGTGGACATAAACAAAGAAAGAACAAAAAAAGTAAAATCCAGCGAGTTAGCTGTTGTCCTCCTGATTTTTACCTCGTAAACAGCTACTGGATTCGTTAGAGGCGATAGGACAGTGAACAGTGTGCAAACAAGAGTGAACTGGATAGCCGCTTCCCCGTTAAACTGAGAAGAAAACCACTTCATTCTCGCTCTCGGAGTCTTGTCTTGAAGACCTTTCCGGATGTCCTGATATTATTTTATCCATTGTCTCCTTACGGTTGTCCCCACCGCATGCCACTAACATCTCCACCACTTCTCTCATACAAGGCCGCTGTTTTGGCTCTCTCTTCGTGCTAACTAAACCCACACGTAAGACGCGCATCATTTGTTCTATGTAATTATCATCCACCGCTCGCTTATCCAGCACTTCTCTCTCTCCACCCATCCAAATTGTGTCCCTTATCCAACCCACGATGTCCACGCCCTCTCCATACTCACTCTCTCCCGTGGCTTTCCTCCCGCTCACCAGTTCTAATATAACCACTCCAAAACTGTACACGTCACTTTTCTCATCGACCCTTAACCTCTCAACATATTCTACTCGCCCCATTTTTCACGACAGAAAAATAAAAATAAAAATGAGATAATCTATCCAGTCCAGGAAAGATAAAATATAACTAGGTGAAGGAAAGAAAAGTGTTCGTACCTGGGGCAATATATCCGTGTGATCCTACATAGCCAGACACCGTATACTCATGGCCTAACCTATCAAGCACTCTGGATAAGCCAAAATCTGCAATTTTAGCTCCAAAATCTCCATCCAGCAAGATGTTGCTGGACTTCACATCCCTGTGCAATATTGGAGGGAAGCAATCATGATGCATATAACTGAGCCCGCGAGCTGCGTCGAGAGAGATCTGATAACGTATTGGCCATGGCAGTGGCGTTTGTGATCCTGGGCTACCGTGTAGACGATCGAGCAGGCTACCGTTGGGCATGAACTCGTACACCAATAGCTTGAAATACGAATCTTCCCTTGAAATGCAGCAGATAAGCTTTAAAATGTTGTTGTGCCGGATGAGTCCCAATCTATCCACCTCCACTTCCCCACTTTTGTTCTCTTCTTGCTCGCCTTGTTTCTTAGAATTTCCTGTTGGTCTGCTCATGTTTTGGATCTTCTTAACCGCTACCGCTTGCCCGTTGTGGAGAGTGACCTTGTAAACTTTTCCAGCACCTCCGCATCCGATCACGTTTCTCTCCTTCAAATTGTGGAGGATGTATATCTCGTCCACATCTGTCGCGTGGAATGGAGTTAATTTCCACGATGGCCCGCTGCTTGGCTTTCTGGAAAACGAGCAACACAGACAAATGGAGCACAAGGTCACCGTCACTACAAGTAAAGGCGGTAACAAGATAGAAGCTAAACTCTGAGGTGACAACTTATGAGGAGAGGAACACGGAGGTAGCATCAAATTCTGACCCCCGCATAGGTTCGGATTGCCCAGAAAACCCTCCTTGTAAGCCAGAATGTCGAGAGCGCCAGGAATGCGTCCAGACAAGTTATTGTTGGATACATTGAAAACATTCAGTTTCAGCTGTCCTAATTCGGGAGGAATTCCGCCAGAAAGAAAATTGTTTGACAGATCAAGAATGTTCATGATGTCGTTCAGAGCTGTAGGGATTTCGCCTGTAAGCTGATTGTGACCTAAATTGAGCTGACTGAGCTTCCTTAGCAACGTTATTTCCATGGGAATTTCTCCTGACAGAAAATTATGGTCCAGCTGGACAGTACTGACCAAACTCAATCCCCTGAGCTCATGGGGAATAGGGCCTAACAAAGAGTTGTTGCTGGCTTCAAAGACTTGAAGATTTATCAGCTGTCCAACTTGTGGAGGGATTCTTCCTTGGAATCGGTTGTGGCTTATCTCCAACCGACTCAGATTTTTCGCTTCGCCGATTGCAGCTGAAATTGGGCCTTCAAACTTATTGTTGCTGAGAAACAATTCCTTGAGATTGGGAGCACCCCAGAGCCCTGGAGGAATCTCACCGCTCAGATGATTGTTCTTGATGTACAGATACTCTAGAGAACTACAGTTTTCAAAGGACGAAGGCAGACTACCATTGAATTTGTTTGAAGAGCCAAGAAAGCTGTAGAGGACTCCTCCTCGGCAAAGATTCTTTGGCAGAGGGCCTTCCAATTCGTTTCCCTCCAGATCAACAAGAATGAGATTAGAGAATGTACCCGAACTCTGGGGCAACCATCCACTGAGCTTGTTGCCGAACAGCTTCAAATAGCTCAAGTAGCGCAGCTTTCCGAGCCCAGCAGGTATTTCTCCGGTCAGCCGATTGTTATACAAATGCAGAGAATTCAGATATGTGAGATTGGCGACTGCAGCTGGAATTGTGCCGTGAAGTTGATTGTCGCCAAAATCCAAACTGTACATGCTCCTCAGTTGGCCAATGTTGGCAGGAACTTGGCCAGACAAATTGTTGTCATAGAGGAAAATGTCTGTCAAATTTGAGAGAGCCATTAAACTGGTAGGGATCTCACCCGAGAGATGATTCAGCGACAAATCCAACTCCTCCAGCTGCGTTAAATTGCCCAAGAAATTCGGGATTCCGCCCACAAGACTACAGTTCTGTAGCCATAACTGCTGCAGTTGCTTTAAATTGCCAAGCTCACTAGGTAGCTCACCAGCACGCAGAGGATTATTATCAAACGTGAGGTTCTTCAGAAACCTCAAATTCCCGACAAAATGAGGGAATGCTCCGCTCAAACTATTGTCGTGGAGGAAGAGAGCTTCAAGCATTGACAGCATTCCGAAGGCTGCAGGAACGGAGCCAATGAAAGCATTATATGCCAGGTTCAACACTCTCAACTTGCTTAATTCGGAGATACGACTGGGCAGCGTACCAGCAAACTGGTTACTCGACAAATCGAGCTTCTGCAAACACTTGCAATGAAAGAGGGCATGGGGGAATGGACCCCTGAAAGCATTATCTTGGAGATTCAAGGAAGTGAGATTAGAAAGGCCGCATATGGAGGAGGTCAAGTTACCAGAAATGGAGGCCCCCGTGAGATCAACAGTGGTAACGCTGTTGAATGTATCGCAGGAGATTCCTTTCCAAGCACATGGATTTTGGTGAGACTCATTCCAGTCGCTCAAAGCATTTCGCTTGTCCCTCCAATCTCCCTTCTTTATTTTAAGCAGAATTAAGCCATCTTGGGAGAGTGAAGCGCAGTAGAGAAGCAAATGTAAGAATGTGAGAGTGCAGCAAAAGAAAGTGAAAGCGCGAATGTGCATTATTGGTGCCATTATATGTTTTAGCAAAAGAAAGTGCTCTCCTTGCAGAAAAGCCGGAAAAGCTCTTCCTTTATAAGGCTTGTCAATAAAGTGTCTTTCTTTCACTTCCAACGAATATTGGAAAAGAGGTGGAAATTTTTGCACCACCTTCACGGAAATATTCCGAAAACGATTGCCACTGATTAGTGCGCTCTTTAAGCCAGGAATTTGGTCTGTGGTTCGATTTTAGACTGTATATACTTTTCAAATTTATTAGATTCGATATTTTAACTTATTATCTCTTATATAATTAATAATTTAACTGCCAAAATTTATTAAAAATTATTATAATATAATGTAAGATTATCATATATAATATTAATGTACATTACTAGTACTTGTCGTAGGTTAAGTCTAATTAATCGATTTCTTTTACCAATCAAAAGTGATTATTTTTTTTTTTTCAAAATAAACTTGATTTTTATAAAGTTCAGATTTATATTTTTAAACTAGAAATTATTTATCTCCAATATGATTGGATGAAAAAATATGGTGTTATAGGAGCAAATTTATAGGAATGGTAGATTTAATAATTTTTTTTTAGATTTCTTTATATTTAAAAAATAAATGTCTATTTGAAAGATTTAACACAATAGGTATTGTTTATTTATGTAATCGGCTGGACAAGCCTAACTGTAAAAACAAAGCATGTTTCACTAATGTACGACGAAATGCCAAATTTATGTAAACTTATATGCTAGGAAGAAATTCCTTGGGCAAGACTGGAGGTTTTCTTGCTTCGGTTCTTTTCTACCAGTGCCCACACTGAACCGAAATGTAATTCTTAAAATTTAATAAAAATATTGCGGCTACAACCTATTACCTATCAAAAAATAAAATAAAATAATTGTCTATTTAAAAGACCCTTTTTCAGGTTTTATTGATAATTTAGGTAATAAAATTAGTTAACTATTCTATAGGGATTTAATTCAAACCATTTAAATAAAATAAAATTAAAAATTTAAATATATACTTAAACTATTTCATTACAAGCATTACGCAACAAATATTTCTCCTACCATAGCTATCTTTAGAGGAATGTAGGTAAAGTATGCCAAAAATATCATAAAAATTATTACATTATTATATTATGATTAATATTAAATTATTGCAAGATATGATTATGTTATTATGTTTTAATATATTCTTATTATTCTATTATTATTTTTTCATTAAATTCTTTACAAAAGAAAAAAATATTTTAGTACCAAATTATTATTATTATATTTTTATATTTTTATTAAACTCTTGACCAAAACAAAAAATTAATTAAGATTGATTGTTATTATTATATTGTCATATCATTATATTTTTATTTTATATTTGTTCTTACCCTTAGGATTTTATGTTGAGATAGTTTAAATCCCCATAATTTATAATATTATTTCTAATATATTATTATACTACTATTTTATAGATTATTTGATATCAATTTTTATGTGGAAAACCTAAAATGAGAAAAAGTATGTCAAAAATCACACTCACGATATAATAAATTGATTACAATGTTTAGGCAAGAGGCCAAGGAGCTCACTACCCTTGAGTGGACTTGTAAAACTAAGGCGCACAAGTTTAGGTCAAGATATAATAAGGACTTGCAAAAACTGAATATTACTTCTTTAGGGCAATATACATGAGTTTTGATACAAAAATATCAAAGAGGTTGAACTCCAGAAAACTACATTCAGTAAAATATTGATCTCAATTCATTTTTCAAACACATCTCAAACTTCCTTCATCACTACTATGCAATACATATGAACCTCTATACTACTTCACATTCTCTTTGCACAGTATACATAGTTAATTCTTTTATTTATTTAATCATTTCATCCTTTATAAACCATCCACAATGACAATATTATCAACTAGATTGGCCAAAACAATGTAACATGTACATGCAAAATGGTTAGACCAAAACCCAATCTCTAGGACAATGTAGAAGACAAATGAAACATGTGAGGGATCACACCATGTCTACACACCTTCCAAAGACTTCCAAAATAGCTCTTATGCAACCGTACGCTACCACACGAACCAAAATACCATAGGTCAACCTTAAATAATAACTCTATTAACGTGCACCAACACAACTGATTCAATATTCATTACATACCACTAAACATCAATGAACCGAAAATAATGAACCACATCACTTTAACCAACTAAAGATAGAGGAATGCAATGCATTCTTGCACACTGTTAAAATCTGTCACTGAACCAACCAGAATCCATACCTGAATATCTTCAACTATAAAACATATGAGCATATGAAATCTGAAATATGATGAGCGTATATGTTGATAAGTATCATACTACAACCACATACTTTTCTAACACATATCCACCACAATTTGGACCAAAGACCTGACTGACGGACTATTCACTAAAACAACCATACTTCATTGAATCACAATTGTAGACCACAGACTATTACTAGAGGTTTGGAAACACCACAATAAATCATTATTTACCATTTGAAACATTTGCAAGCATTCTCCATACATCCACTTAAGTATTTTTTGTTTAGTCATTAAAAAATACCCACTTTTGCCTTATTATTTACATTATATAATTTTATAATTATTAATAGGTATTTTATTAAGATCAATTATAATTATACAAATGTTAGATATAAATTAGGATTATATTCCTATGAAAAAATGTATATTTTCACTATAATATTTATATTATATTATAATTAATATTATTTTATTGAAGTAAGAGTTATAGTTAATATTACTAAAATATATTAAAATAATATGATTTTAAAATAATAATAATTCAAAATTATAATAATAATGAAGAATTATAATAAATGTTTTATTACTTGTTTTGTAATATTTATATTGAAATATATATTAAATTAGAACAATTTTAAACATATATATAAACTAACATATCTATATTTTAAAAAATCTAAGTAAAGTACTTTTAGAGATATCAAGTTTGAAAATGTGCAATATTTATATATTCAATGATAAAGTATGTGGTGGAAATAAATTCAATGATAGATGATGTCTTTAATTTAATTTTGGCTCAATTTGAATTACTGATAATCAAAATGAGATAAAGGCAATATCATACTTTTTAGAGCTATGATAACAAAAGTTGTAAAATATTATGAAAATTAAAAATTTGGAATCATTTATCAAAATTATATTTTAAAAAAGGGAAAAAAATCGCTTGGTTAATCATTCACACAGTAATAATAATTGTTAAACAACATCTATACTATACTATACTATATAAGCATTGAATTTAGTCATAAATACAATGTCTAAATAACTTTTCAAAATTTATAGGAAATTTTTACTTTGTTAATCATTTATGCACTATCAATATCTCTTCATTTTCAATATCATGAAGAAGAGTTCGAACTTTGATATTTATGTTGGACTTCATGATATATAATGTAGGTATCCCATAGTGTGCATGTAACAACCTGAATGATAGCATGACCCGATGCATTGTGAATATGATTGAATAATTAAAACTTAAAGGTATCAAGGAACCATTCTTCAAAGTAGTCCTATGTGATAACTGATTTGTGATTGTCCCTTAAGAAATCTCATGAACTTCATACTGAGCTATTCAGATAGGTTGTGTTTTTTTATTGTCACTATTGGCTTAATAGAGACCTTCCAAATACATCCATCAAGGTAAAGGTCTTGAAGCTCAGGGTATTGAGAAATTAACCAGTTACATAAATCTATAATCTCAATTTGTAAATTATAAAATTTTACACATAAGTTCATTTTCACCTTGGAACCATAGAGGAAGTCAAAGTATAAAGCATAATTATTGAATTTTCTTTGACTATATTTTTTGGTCCATTTTTGTGAATTCTATTGACCATTTTTTTCTCTCAACCAGTATAAAACACTTAATTCTTCTATATGAAGGATGCCATTGAATGGAAGATGGTAGTGGTATTTTGTCAACCAATTCGACACCCATGCATGCGCATTACGTGACATCTTGCTCACTTCAATGAAAATTATTCTTAGCTTTTAAATCAATATTGAATATTAGAAGATAAATATTTTAAACTTAAAGACAATATATGTTAAGGTGACTTAATTAGACAAATTTATAAAAAAATTCATTTGTGGAGAATAAATGGATAGTGTTACATTAAACTAAGCATTACTCACAACATCTATGCTAAAAGAGGTTCTTGTCATAAGAAATCTCCAATCATCAATGTTTGGGTTTGCATCTCTTTGATTTGTCAAAAGTTGACAAAAGCTTTGTTGTATGTTTTCTCCTTCTTGTCTAAAATTTTTATCTGATGTAATCACAATTTTGAATTTATCCCATAGTAACTTTGCCTATCTTGCTATTATATGCCAGTCTATCCTTTAAATATTATTCATTTATTCATTAAAAAATATCTATTTTCACTTTGATGTTTATATTATATAATTTTATAATTATTGATGCAGTTAGTTTATTACTACTCTTTTGTGTGAATTACTCACCCTATTGTTACTTTGGTTTTTGCTGTCCTATGGTGGTGACAGCTTTGTTTTGTTGAGGCCTGGCCTCCTTGTTCTAGATTCTCTCGATTTCTAATATAAAAAAGAAGAAGATCAATTATAGTTCATATTACATAAATATAATACAATAACATACAATCTTAAGCTAATAATTAATAATTAAGTTTAAGATTAACTTTATTGCTATAATTATAGTTCTATATATTTAATAATTAAATTATGATTATCTTCTTAAAATATATATATATATTTGCACTATACTATTTATATTATATTATAATTATTAATATTCTTCTATTGAAATGAGAGTTTTAGTCAATATTACAAAAATATAATTAAAATAATACAATTTTAAAATAAAAATAATTCAAAATTATAGTAATTAAGAATTTCAACAAATATTTTTATTACAATACTATAAAGGCAAGTACTCACCACTGTGTGACACTTGTTATTTTTTATTTTTTATTATATTTTGATTAGTAATTTTTTTTACATATGATAATATTTTAAGGCCAATTTTAAAGAAAAATATTGAATTTAAATTAAATAATTTAAATAATATAGATAATTATCTTTTTAATTGACAAATTTGTTGACGTCTAAATGCATGTCAACTTAAATAAATATTATTTTTATTGATGGAGGTTTTTACATCCATCTATGAGTGTAATACGCCTCTCGACATAATTATTATTTTTTAAAAATATTTTTATAAGATTATTGTTTTTAATTTTTAATGTGAATTTGTTTATTGTTAATTGTAGTAATATATTTAGGACTTCTTCATTTATGTGTAAAATTTGAAAACATTTATTGTTACGATTGTTTTATAATTTTACCTTTTTTATATACATATACATTTTAATACTAATGAGAATTTACAATTAAAGAGATCAAGAAAAGTTGTTATCATTACAAAAAGATAAATAAATTTTATATTCAACTATAATTTGTAAGTAATATCCCAGTTCATGACATTATTAGATGATGATCCCAAATTTTTTTATTTTTTTTGAAAATATAAAAAATTATTGCACGTATTATTATAAATTAAGTTTTATATTTGAATGTGTAATTCTTGAAGTAATTAAACATGTTTAGTTTTATATACTCAATTACTAGATTTGATAGAATTTGTCCCAAAATAAATGTGAGATCTATTCCTACTATTTGAATATGAGATAGTCAATAATACTATTTTTAATTCAAATGTTTCCACAATTTAAGAAATTTGTTTCTCCAAAAATCCCGCTATAACCTACAGTCTATATCTATCTAGTTTCACAAATAAACAATATTTTATAGATCCATTTTCCTTTCTTCTTTTGAGTATTTTTAAAATTGAATTGTAGGCTCTTTGACATATGCTCAAACTAAACACTAAAATTTTAAAAGTGGAGATCATTATAGAATCTTTGATAGATGTCATTTGAAAAATTTATTATGTTCTTAAACATGAAGTGGACAACATTTAGATGACCAAACCATCGATAAAATATTTATATGATACGTAGCGGTGACCATCAAGTTATAGGTTTGTTGTGTAAATTGAAAAAGAAAAAAATGAAAGATGCAACTTATCAAACTAAAATTGAGTGTGAATGAATTGCAACAAGTAATGTTAGATATTTGTATTTTAAACGTCAAAATCACTTTATGTCCGCTAAATTTTTTTAAATATTACTCAAAATGCATCTTGAGAATATTTCAAACTTATATATTGTTATGGACTCATCTTGTACATTTCATTCTCACATATATGGATGTAACGCTTAAAAACAACACTTTTAAAAATTTTCTTCTATTCTATGATTCTATAATTTCTGTTTGAGATAATATTTTGATATTTAAGACGCGTGGTTCTATAGACACCTTTAGGGGTTTGTTTTGAGGAGGTCAAACTTAAAAATAAAAATAAAACAAATCTATCACAACAAAACGTTTTAAGTATTTGATAAATCAAAGAAAAATGTATTTTAAAATGGGTAAAAGTGTAAATTTTAAGTGAAATTAACAAGCATAAATAACAAGTACAGTAGTATCGTATTATAGAACTTTTAAATACTTATTATTTCTTATTTATACTAATCATTCCTTACTACGAGTGTTATATTAACTATTGTGTGCATTGAAGTGTTACCTTTACTTTCATCCAATCAATTTTTTATTTTGTTAGTGTATTTATTTCATTTAATTATACATAGGCTTATTAAGCCTACTTAGTCGTGCATTTATGCTTGACACTTGTCCATGCAAGATGTCAAATCGGTTAGGAGTTGTTAGAGAGGTGTTGACTCATTTTTGACACCTCATGCTACCTTTGTGGTAGGCAACTCACCACCACTCATTGAATGTTGGGTTCGACTTCTGATTCGACTCAATCACTCCTGCTAACTTCATATTGTTTAATGATCGACTTTGCTCATAATCTGGTTCTTCATTAGATGTTGGTGTTATCACAGGGTATCAAAGTAGTTTTGAAGTAAATCAGGTCATTGGCCGATTCTAGCATTCCTTTTGTTGTTGGCAGATGGTTGTTATGCTACCCGTGTCGCTCGCTGCATATTGAATCACATTTGACATGCACATTTGACTCGGCTGACATCGGCATTCTCCACGACACCCACAGAGGCGCTCAACGGAAGCAAAAGGCAGTGGCGGGTTCAAGCCCTCAGTCACACATGCCGCAAAGCAAGCACAGATGGCTCTAAGCACCTGTGCGCATCGCCACATAGCCCTCCATGTCGCCTTAGGGAGCCCTCCACGTAGGCGCAGATTCAAAGTTTGAAAGAGGGACGGCCGCAATTTTTTAATGGAATCAAAAGAGGCACTATTCATTTGTTATTTTGGCTCTCTATTGATGACATAGGGGGGAGCCTCTAGTTCTTTCCAACCCCGGGGGCTTAAATGAGCTAAGTTTTTTGGCAAATTTTTTTCTATTGAAATTCTTTTTTGGAGGTTAATTTTTTAATAAGGCAATAATGTTTTGCTTATTAACTTTTGCTAGGCAACTTAGAATTGAGTGTCATTTTTTTGCAAAAGTGCATGAGTTTTTGTCATGAATTCAACTAGCACAATCACATATACTCATTATTAAGTGCCAATTTTTGTGTATTTTTTGGGTTTGGTTACGAAGCACTCATTCTATAAAGTGTCAAAAACAAGGGGGGTCATCAAATATTAAATGAAAGGGGGTATCCTTCTTGAGAATTATGGGGATGTACAATGTAGTCATATGACAAGCATTGGGATCTCCTTTCTTATTGCTACTTATTAATCTAGAAATGTTTCACAATGAGCATGCATGATTCCTTGCAACAAATTATGTATATTGGTTTTCAACATTGCAGGCTTGGAAACTAGTATGACAAGGTTTAGTCTTTGGATCATGTGCAAACTTTAGAGACAACCACACCTCTTCCTATACATCCAGAATGGGAAGTCATCTTGCACACCATATGGATTCTCTTGCAAAAGCTATATTATAACATACTAATATAAGTGCCACACCTCTTTGTACTTTGTCATTGATGACATATGTGATGTAATTCTCTTGTACTCCATAGATTAGGAATATCTTTTGAGACTTGGTGCATGGCTCCAGTTGAGACTTTGATTGTACACATCTATACATGGTTCCAATGAGACTTCGATTGTATCAATCTGCCATTGATGAGTATTCAACTGATGCTCAAAGTAGGTGTCTCCATGCCTAATCTTCATTTTTCCACAGTGAGTGATTCATCGGTCATTCTTCATTGACATTGGTACCTGGTTGTGTCACACTTTGACATTCTTGGTGCAAACATTGGCTTCTTTGTAACAAATTCTATTTTGAGGGGGGGCTTCATGGTCTTCTCTTCTTATCTCTTTTTTGGAGGATACATTTTTCCCACTGGGTTTTCTATCTTTCTTCAATTATGAGAGTTTCCTTTGTACATGAGTACTTTATCAGGCTTTATGGTTGGGACTCGTTTTCATTTTTATTGTACATGGGTACCTCACCAGACTAGTTGTCGAGACCCATTTCCTTCATTCCCACCTACGATATGCTTAAGAGGGGGTGCTAGTGTATTTATTTTATTTTATTACACTTAGGATTATTAATCCTATGTAGTTGTGCATTTACGCTTGATACTTGTCCATGCAAGATATCAAGTCAGTTAGGAGATGTTAGAGAGGTGCCTACTCATTTTTGACACCTCGTGCTACCTTTGTGGTAGGCAACTCGCCACCACTCATTGAGTGTTGGGTTTGACTTCTGATTCAACCCAAACACTCTTGCTATATGTACTCTTCTTCTCTGTGTTGTTTAATGACTAACTTTGCTTATAATCTGGTTCTTATTGTGCTTGATTTATCTACATTAGATCTTGATGTTTTTGATAAAGATAAACATATATTACAAGGACGTGAAACCTAAAGTTTTACAACAGTCGGCCAACATATCACATATTTAAATAAGAATTAAATAATTGTTATTACTATTTTGATGTGAGAGATGATAAACATGCAAACTAAAGTAAAAGAACAAGAGTTAAAATGATAAAAATATTTTTAATTATTGTAGATGCATCATGTGTGGTCTCATTATTGGTTAGTGGCATCTAAGGTAGTGCCAAGAGTGAAAATGAATAAGATGTATAATTATGAACAAAGTTAATGTGAAACAAGGTGGGCAATTAAGTATAGTTCGTGTAGAAAAAGTTATTTAAAATAGTCATTGTTGTATTTATTAAACAAGGACACTAAGAGTGATTATTAAACAAAATAGAAAAATATGAAATAGACACTTTTCAACTCTGATGCAAAATTTATGTTCCATGATTTCTCTTTTATTTTTATTAATTCTTACCTAAGGTAGATATTTTAGATTTCATTCCAAATAAATATTTTATTTTATTTTTTGTAACCAATTAGCTCTTGTGCAAGGATTTTGTTTATATAATGTATATACAATAGTTTAAATTTAAAAATAATATCTTAACAATAATAAATTTTAGAAGCTTTGTATACCATTGGTAATAATAACTTTTTGAAGATTTTTTATTTTTTTAATATAAAAAAATTATATAGTTCATTTTTTTTAAAGCATGTTATTGTAAATTATATCAAATCACCATTTTGAAATACAAATTTTAGATTTTTTAATAAATTCTATGGGTGATGAATAATGTAGTTGTAATAATGTTTCATTAATATCTCTCTTGATAAAAATCAATTTTGAACTTTATGCTAACTTTTAATCTACATTTACCTCAATAATATAACTAGAGATGAAGGTTTAGCATTTCAAACAATGATTTGTAATTCTTTATGCACCTAGAATATTGAGTGTAGTATATAGGTTTTAAATATTTAGAAATATGTGTTGAACACCTTTTATAATAAAATAATAATGATAATAATATAAAACAATATTTAATTACATGGTACATCTTTTAAATGTGTATACCACATGGGAGGCAATTTTGAGATGCATGAGATATTAAAAAATATTTAATATTGGGAAATTTTAGTACCAAATATTAAATTAAGGTCATGGTTTAGTACCTCATGATCTTGAGGCACATGGAACTTTTGTAATAATACTTAGTAATTTTGTGCAAATATTATCCAATAAAAGTAAGCACATGACTAGTTGTTGAAAGTGGCTAATGGATAGTTTAGCTTGTTGGCTAAGGTTGGATTGAGCTTATGTTGTAAGTCACATATGTAGAAGTATGGATTGGGATGTGTGGTTAAATGATTCTCATTTCCTTTTTCATATATAGTAATGCAACTAGATGCTTGATGCTTTAGAAGAATTCATGGAGACTCTACACATATATTATAATTTTATTCTTGAGATAATACATTGAGTAGTGTGTTTTTTGGAAGCTATAGGGTATTTTCCTCAAGAAAGTTTTCAAAGAATACATCTATGTCCTGATTAGATAAAGCGAGAGGGATGAAACCGTTACATAGTATCCAAGTGGTAAGAGACGAGGGTCTCATGAGGAGTGAGAACACCCAACATTACAAGAAAAGAAAACACAAAAAAAAACCAAAACCAGCTGAGGACAAAAAAATGACAAAAACACACAACAAAACACACCACCCATGAAATATAGAAAATTGATGATCTACATGGTGGGGGTTTTCCCATCTTAACAATCCTAGCTAATTTCTATGACCTTTTCATGGAAAGATGACCTTTTAATTAAACCCTTACCGAATGAATTAGAAAGGGATTGATTTTTCACCTTAACAATGGTACCAATAAACTCCTGAGAAAAACCAATTGCTATCTCCATAGACCACTTCCTCTTTGCATGTCTTTCCTCAAGCTCTTCCTGGATAGCCTACATTGAAGCCAATTTTTTGTGCATAATTTCACTATTTTATTCCACCGCCTCCTCCAGTTTCCTTTTCATGTTTTCCTAGCTATTATAGATGTCAATGATCACTTTAGCTATATCCTTTCTATCTTCAACCAAGATCACCTTGGCATTTAGGGCATTGATTTTTTCTTTTGAATTCTCCCACTTCATAAGCCTCTCCACCAAGTCATTAGTAGACAACCAGAGTCTCTCATCTTTATCCCTAGTCACCTAATTAGAATCCCTAACATCTGCTTCAACCAGAACCTATAGTCTATTAATATTCATTTTAGCATTTTTGATTCGGAAAGGAGCCAATGAATGATAGCATTTTTCCTGTTATAGGCCCCATAGAGTTAATTGACTTTTTTAGCAACTTTTGGTCATTCCTATACACAAGGAGACAAAACAAGAGAGAGAGGATGGGAACTTGGGGAAGATGTGGATGATTTAAGATCCACTGCAATAACATTAGTCTTTTTATGGGCTCAATATGATCCCATAGACCCATCATACATCTATGTTATATTAATGTGTTTCTCTTATTATTTTTCATTTTGGATTTCAAATACATATTTTGTATTTTTCATAAGGTTCATATATAAATGGCATATTATTGTTGTGTGTTTTATTTATTCGGTATTAATGCTCATGTTTTAGGTTATAAGAGAATATATCTTCATGGTTGTTAACCCTTGACGTGACTAAATTTTATGCATATGTAGTTGAATTTATGGCCTTCTAGAAAATAAATGAAGGTGATTTCAAAGTTGTAGATATGTTAACAAATTTGGGTTGCAATATATCTAGGGTTTTATATTAATTTGTCAATTAGGTTTTTATTTGGGCTCATTTTTTGAGGGTTTTAGAGGTGAAAGTTTGTTTACAACCTCTTAGATAAAAATAAACCTTTCCATTGAGTCCAACATTTTAGAAGATATATATATATATATATATATAGGGTTTAGAGCCCAAACAAGCCATTTTGAAGGCTTTGAAAGAATCTTTACTATTAAATTTGTACATTTATATGGATCCATGCAATTCTATATGAATGCACCAAGGCTTGGTTGAAGCTATCTAATCACCAGTATTATCATGTGGGAGATGACATGGAGGTACCTTTATTGGTTGTGGAGAACATGTGAGAGTATTGGCGACTATGGTGAGAGTTTTACTTGTAGGTTGTTGGTTTATAAGCTATGCATCTTGTTGTGGATGTTTCTTGATACTATGTGGTTATGTTTACACTTTCTATATGATGCTATTAGTGGATCATTGGATGTATTGACCAGTTTTAGATTTGATATTACCTATACATTGGGATTTTCTAGGTGTATATATGTGACAAGTATGACACTTGGAGCTTATGATTGCATATTATGGGTTGTATATTGTTCTGATTACAAAAAAAAGGTTTTCAAGGGACCCAAAACCATTTACAATAGGTCATAACTAGAATAAGACATGAAAATCATAACAATTAAACAAAATGTTGCCAAAAGAAAAAAAAAAAGAAAAAGGCAGCCCAACACCAACAAAAAACCAACAAAAAACTAGATAGAGACCAAGGAAAGAAGTCTAAAGAAAATTCTTCAAAGTCTCAATGACCTTCGCCTCCAGCTGGTTCATATTTTGAGCTACTTTCTTGAAGTCCTAGATCTCTTGTGAAGATTTGTCTACCTTCCTCTTCAAGTTGGCTTGTGTCATCTTACTAGAACCCATTGAATCCTCATTGTCTTTTTCCTTCTCCAGATCCAACTCCAACACTAAATTACCTTGATATCTCTTTTCCATATTCACTACCATGGTGTTCATTCAATATGTCATGGTCTTGATAACATTGTGACTATGAGACATAATGGAATGGAGAGAATCTTTAATGCTTTTTCATTTTCTTCTCAAAGGTCATAATCTTATACTTAGTCTTTTTTGAGGTTATCCAAAGATTTGAAAGTTTTAGTAAGGCAATCGACAGCTAAAAATATGTCTTCCTCTATCCCTAGCTCACTTCCTTTAGTGTCTTGTCTGTCTTGTGAACCCTCACCTCTAGTTTCCAACATTTCCACCTTATTGTTAGTAGTCCTCTATTTTAAATTGAGGTTCTTAATCTCATGGAAATCCCACTTCATTATCCAGAAAGAATCCACAACCCCATTTCTTGCAATGGCTAGAATGTCAATGGGGAACTCCTAGTCCAAATTCAAGAGGTGTGAATTTGGGTTCACCTGGGAAGAAAAAGGAGGTTTGCTTTCCCTGTACTTAGAGGGATAAGAATTGAAAGAGTGCAAGGGAAATGGGGAGTCTTGATTATCATGTTCAAGTGAGGGTTACTCAAAAGTGAGAGATTTACCCTTCAACAAAGGGTGAACCTTAGACTGCTTACTACCACATTTGGTTCCAGAGCAAGGGGACAATCTCTGAGTCCATTAACTTCCCCTTCCCAGAAGGTAGGGGATTGTCAAACTTATTTTTGTTTTTCCCTTTCTTGGGAGGGACAAATATTTCTTCCTCCATATCCATATTCCAATCCGCATCATTGGAATTGTGGGTTTCTGAATCCCCATCCTCCAAAATAGAAATAAGTGAGGAATTGGGCTTAGCAGAATTGGCTTTGAAATGTTCATAAATCAAGACCAATAACCCCTCATGAAGAATAGTATTAACACTAGGGTTTTCTTTATGCTAAAAAATAATAGCATTAAGGGAAGACAAGAGATAGAAAGGGAAAGAAACCCTAACCTAGTGTCTAAAATGATTGAGCGAGATGAAAGGATGCCCAAAAACCCTCGAGTATCAGTCATCCATGGTGATATATTCCATTATCTCCTTCAACACATCCCTCCAAAGCAGCTTGATAGTGGCAAAATCATAGCAACTTTTATTTTTCTTGACCAGCATTTTCCTCTCCTTGTCAGTTTTGGGAAATTTCTTCACCACAAGGTCAGAGTATTTTTTGTCTCTATAGAACTTGAGCCCCTTGGTAGATAAAATAGTGAGTTTTGCAATTAAGTTCTCATCAACCACCATATACCTCCCAAACAGAGTAATTTTTCCCTCATTCCACCCTTTGGCAAAAATCTTAGTAAATTTAGGATCCCATCCATGCAACTTATCAATGTAGGGCATTAATTCCCCTTTCTCTAGAATTCTCCAAATAGTTGGGTTTGCCCTTAGCCTTACACAGTCCATAGGTTCATCATGTCATCTTTCTCCTCCCATCTTAACATTAGTAGAGTCCTCAAGAAAAGAGTGGTATAGCAAAATGTGTAGGAAAGCTAAAAACCTAAAAACCAGAAGAGCTCACAAATAATCCGGAAAGTGTGCAAGCAATAATGAGAAATCCTCCTCTAACCTCACCAAGATAACCTCCATGAATAGCAATAATATCCTTTCCCATCATTGAAATTAGCATTGTAATAGGATACTACCAAGTATCCCATGTGATCTATCATATCGAAGAAGATCCTTGACATCGTCCTCAAAGTTGTCTTCATAAGTCCATGTGATCCTCCCCTTAGCTGTCACCCCCTATTTGGCATAGAAGTTTTCCACCATGTTGGACTCCCTAAAAGCATGGGATATAAAACATTTATCAAAAGAAAATATTATTTCTTTTGATAAATTAATGCATCCCTATATTGTCCATGAGGCCTTATTATTCCCTTTTAGGCACATAATACTATTGTTTGAGTCCCCTTCAATCCTAACTTTTTTGCAATTAATTTGACGGGCTAGCAATAAGGCCTGATAGGCCCCAATGGCTTCATCAGGGTAATTGGTCTAGTTACCCAAGGGGAATGCCACCACTGATATGAACCTACCATTCTCATCTCTAATCACTCCCCCACACCCAGTCAACCAACGATTTCCCTTGGCCACCCCATCAAAGTTAATTTTAATCTAGCCCTCAAGTGGAAAGCTCTAGAACACACCCCCTCTAGATTTTTTAATAGGCATTGTAGCTTTTCAGATGTTAATTTTTAATTTCCAATCTTTAGATACCTCATAGCCATATGTTTACATTTCTATTTCGCCCCCCTCATGAACTGATTATCTAAAACATTCATATTCTCTCCAATGGCCCTTAGGTTTTTTCGGATGACAATATTCGTTGGAAGAGAAACTTCCAGGAATTATGTTATTTCTTTATTTCCAAATACCCCATGTCACATGAGGGAACAAAAATGACCATAGTAATCGAATAATATGATTAGCTGAGGGCGTTTTCCACTGACAATAAAAGTCAAGAATAGACTCAGGAAAGACCCAATAAAGATTCCACCACTTTAAAACCCAATCCCATATATCCCGAGCAAAGGAGCAGTAAAGAAAACTATGGGAAGAAGATTATGCCTTAGCTAGACAAAGGTAACACCTATTTGGCAACAAAAATCCTCTTTTGCATAAATTGTCCATTGTTAAGAACTTGTTCAAAAGGAGAATCCAAAAGAAGATGTTAATTTTAGGAATAAGTTTTTTCACCCAAGCCTTAGCCCATAGGGGTTGAGGAGATTTCGATTTAGACAAAAGAGAAACAAAAGAAGAGACAAAAAAACCCCTAGAAGAAGTGAATCTCCAGAAAAAACAATCCTCAACTCTAGAATGATCCAAAGCAATAGAATTGAGAGCTAATTGAAGGGGCTGAAGAGATTCATGGATTTGACCAAGATTAACCCATTGATCCCCCTACCAATAGTCTCCGATAAACTAACCAAATTTGACCTTGCAATCTTTGATAAAAGGAAGAAAAGAAGAAAAATTGCAAAGAGGTTCCCAAAAAAGCCAGATATCTTCCTAGAACAAGGCCTTTCTACCATCCCCAATTCTCCAACTTTCACCCCTCGCAGCAACCTCTCTGGCTTTAATTACATCATTCCACAAAGTAGATCCCACATGGAGATTGTGAGATTGGAAAAAATCTTTTTGAGAGTTGAAGCTGTGCAAATATTTGTTATGCCAGATGGAATTCCATTCTCTTAAATTAGAAAAGGATCTACAAATCTATTTCACAAGAATGGCTTTGTTGAAAGTTTTAATATTCCTTAGGCCAAGGCCTCCCAATCTTTTTGGTCTACAAATAGCTTCCCAAGCAATAAGCATAATTATTTTTCTTTCCTCTACACCAGACAATAAGAAACATTTCCAGATCTCCTGAATGATGTCAACAAAATTGGAAGGGATTTAAAATAGGATGAGAGCATAAACTGGCACATTCTGAAGGGATGATTTAAGAAGCTGAATCTTGCTGGCTTGACTGAGAAGGGTGCCCTTCCATCTGGCTAGTTTCCTATTAAACCTGTCTATAAGAGAATTTTAGAAGGAATCAGTGGGTTTAGAACACAAAGGAAGCCTAATATAAAAAGAGGGAAGAACACCAATTGGACAACCCAAGATGGAAGCAATCTTCTTCTGTATATCATCTGGGGTGTTGAAAAAATATAGAGAGCTCTTCCTCAAATTTAATTTTTGGCCTGACCCCTTTTCATACAGGTCCAGAGTCTAATTGAAAACTCTTGCTTCTCCTATGGATGAATGTCCCATCAGAATGGTATCATCAATGAATGGTTGATGAGAGAAAACCAGGGCTACTGAGGAAGCCTTAAGGCCTTTCAGGTTGCCATCATTCACCGTCTTGTGCATGTACCTTCCCAAACAATCTGCCATCAAAATAAAGTGGATTGGGGAAATTAGATCACCCTGTCTGAGGCCCTTGGAAGCCTTAGAAAATGAGAGGGGGAACCATTGACTATAATAGTCATAGAAGATGAGGAGATAAGTTGAAGGACCCTCTCCATAAATTCAAAAGCCTTCAAAAAATTTAGTAAAAAGGACCAATCCACCCTATCAAAGGCTTTGGATAGGTCAAGTTTGAGAAAAAAACCTTGCTTTTTGGAAACCTCCAGAGAATGGATATTCTCATGCACGGTGATAATAGAGTGAAGGATTTGCCTTCTTGGAACAAAACCACTTTGCAGGGAGAGATTAAAAGTGGGAGAACAACCAACAGTCTAAAAGTAAGGACTTTAGAGATAATCTTATAGAAAGAATTACAAAGACGGATTGGCTTGAAGGCATCAAAGACATCCACCCCTGGGGGGATAAGAAAAATTAATGTAGAATTGATTTCCTTTTGGACATTCTTGGACTATGGGTTGTATATGTTGATAATATGAGAGTCACTTGATATGTTTAGTATATCTTAGGGATATGGATAATCAGATATGCTAGCACATGTTGTGGTTCTATTTCAGCTATGGGTATTTATTTCTTGACAACTACTGATGCATATTGATATCTTTGGATTGATTGTTTCTGTTAGAGTTATCATGTTGTGGCTAATAATTATTTATTTAATTATTAGTCTATTTTACTCTATGCTTAAGCTAAACTTAGGCATTTAATAATATTGTAGGTATTTAATAATTATTCTAATTATTAAATACACTTTATCCCTTTAAGGTTTCTTTAGGGTTGCACAATCTCCTTTTATAAGGACTGTATTGTACTTTTTTATTCATTCCCTCTCTGAATGATAATCTTTTTCTTTAGAGCCATTATTGCTTTTTTGCCTCCTTTCTTCTCTTGTGATAGGTATTTTGCTTGCAGGTATTCTTGGGATCTCTGAAGTTGTATTTCTGAACTTCTCCATGGAATCATAGCTCTTCACAACCATTCATGCACTTTTTCCAGATTTTACTCCAGGTACATTTTATTCAGTTTTTTGTGTTTTCATACTTTGGTGAATTACTTGGACATATGAGATCATGGAAGATTCTCGTTTGAGTGGATGAATTGCCTTTGATTGTTCTTCATTTATTTCTAACCTTTTATCTTCTTTGAGCATTGTATACATCATTTTGTAAGCAGTTTTCATTTTTGCAAACACACTAAGATAAAGTGCCACTATGCCTTGCATGCTTGGGACCTTGCACGTCTTGTGCCTTATTGTACTTGCACTCCATTATAAAGTGCCATGGGGGTTTGATGTTTGCCTTTTTTTTCCATCTACCTTTGTCACGTGAGTTTTCCTTCCATGGAATTAGCCTCATGATGTGTGTCAAGTGAGTGTTCCTTCCAGGACACTAGCCATTATATGTGCTTGTACTTTCTGGTGGACTTTCGATGTTCCTGGTTCTTTGTCATGCAGTTTTTCTTAGCATTTAGTTTCAGTGTACCTATCACCTCTCCCTTGTCAACATAATGGGCGGGTCTATCCTGTTGGTTTTTGGTTCTAATGCTTCCTTGGTTTGTTGGAGTGACCTATGTATTTAGTATCTATTCCTATGTACTAGGTGTATGTAGTGGTTGGTTACCTATGAATTTTGGTGAGATGGATCATTTACTATATGGACACTCTTGCATTCCTATTTTTGGAGGCAACCTTCCATCTTTGATTGATCAGTTCTTCTAACTTTGATGTTTTTGCCATCTGTATCTTTGAGTTCAGTTGTTTGCCTTTGTTTGCCATCTGATTCGAGTAGTGTTATTTGAGGGCACTCATGCAAATTACAGTCTTCTCTACTTGATCATCTTCTATTTTAATGGAGGTTCTTCAAATCAACAGTTATTCTTTGACAATGTTTGCAACTTCATGCTTCAGTGGTGTTCTTCATGTTCATCCTTTGTTCCTATTTTATGGAACATTCTCTAGTATGGAGGCTTCTTCAATCCTTCACTAGCCTTCATCTCTTTTTGGAGTAGAGTTTTTTCCCATGAGTTTTTCTCTATTTCTCCTCTTTACAGAGATCTTTTGTACTTGGGTACCTCATCAAGCCTAGTTGTCAGGACCCATTGTTACTTTCATGCATTTTGCTTACATGCATTTCTTAGTCCTTAGTTGTTTTTAGCTACTCCCTAAGTTCATCTTAAGAGGGAGTGTTAGAGTTATCATGTTGTGTCTAATAATAATTTATTTAATTATTAATCTATTATACTCTATGCTTAAGTTGAACTTAGGCATTTAATAATATTGTAGGTATTTAATAATTATTCTAATTATTAAATACACTTTATCCCTTTAGGGTTGCTTTAGGGTTGCACAATCTCCTTTTATAAGGATTGTATTGTGATTTTTTATTCATTCCCTCTTTGAATGATAATCTTTTTCTTCAGAGCCATTATTGCTTTTTTGCCTCCAATCTTCTCTTGTGACAGGTATTTTGCTTGCAGGTGTTCTTGGGATATCTGAATTTGTATTTCTCAACTTCTTCGGTTTCAGTTTGGGATATTAGTTGAAGTAGACTTTATGCTTCATTGTGACATGTTTTGTGGCTTCTCTTTGGGTAGATTCTTATTTTTTTGTAGTAGCAATGGGATGGTGGTAGATGAGAGCTTGCATGTTTGATATGGTGGTCACTTTGGTTATTGTTGTAGATATCTTGATGGAGCACATGAAGCAATTTGATTCCTTGATGGTATATGTGGCTAGAAGGATTGTTCCCCTATTCATGTTTGAGGTTACTTTCTACCCCTTATGCAATGTATACAACAAGTAAAATAATGTTGTTAAATGGGTGTTGTAAACCTTGCATAATTTGTGTATAATTTTATTATTTTATTATTATATTTGGTGCCCCTAGGGGAACCTAGATGGGCCTCCATCGCAAAGAAATTCATTTATTGGGACCACTTGATGAGTTGCATTGTAACATTTGGATATTATATTATATTTATTTAATATTAAGAAATGCAATTTTATAAATTGAAAAATTAGCACTCGATATTAAATGTGAGGTCAATGGTTTGTAATCCTATGGTTTTATTCACATGGTTTTATGTAATACCAGTTGGTGGTTTGTGGGAGATTGGTTCTATAAAAGTAACCACAAGGATGGTTGTTTAAGGTTGGTAGGTTGGTAGGTTAGTTAAGTTAGCATTTGTGGAGGTTTGAAGCATGGCATGGGATGTGTGGTTGCATGCTTGTTCACATAGAGTTCTTGTAGATGGCTTGTGGTTAAGAGGTGTTTGTGGATGTATTTTAATGTTTTATTGTTGAGTAATACATGATGGATGGATGATTTTGGAGGTAGGTTTTTTTCCCTCATGAGGGTTTTTCTAGGGTACATCTTGTGTCATAGTTGATGTGTATCTTGTCTATTCTTTTACATGTGGATTCTAAGCACTTGTTTGGTTTGATTTCTCATTTGGGCTATGTGAAAATTATCTATATCAATGCTCTGATTTCAATATTATTGTCTAAAATCTATAGTTATCTATATATTCTCATTGTGATTAATAATGTCAAGAAAATATCTTTAATGTATTTAAGGGCCAATTGAATTGCCATCATATTTATAAAAAATGTATTATATTTATCTCTTCTCCTTGTTATAGTATTAGGTGGACATCATAACTAACTCCAAGAGTTTTCACTAAAAGTGAAAATGCTAATTTTTGAATAGAACCATTCTTTTATATGCATCTGACCATTATTGGCCTTTCTCACTCAAGGAAATATTTTCAATCAATTTATCCTAGGTCACTAAGATAGATTATATATGCATATAGCCATAATGAATTTTTGAAGGGGAAGTAATCCTTTGAAACTCAAATTTCATGTTAGGATTATATTTAGAGGTATAAATCAAGTGTGGTGTAAACAATAAAATTCCCCCAACATATTGAAAAAAGTTGCATGCATCAAGAGTGAGAATGTTTTTATTTATTACTTATTGTACCCTATAATTCCTTTGAAGAATAAATGCACCTTGATAGTATGAATTGGAAAGATTATTGGGGTTTGAGGCTTTGTATGTGCCCTCAGACGAAGTGTCAATGTGTGTGAAATATGTAATTTCCTAAATTGACCTAGTGCTTGAATTTATTTCTAAGATGGGAATAAAATAAAATCCCTAATTTTATGTTTACAAAAGTATCAAGGTTTCATGATGTAAAGGAAACACTCACAAATCTAATAGGTTTAAACCTAAGTGAAAACCCAAACTATAAAAACCAATGAGAAAATATCATAGTATGAAGTAATGTTTGTAGACGCATAAAAATGACCATATTCCTAAATGAATATTTTATGTTCATTTTTCTATTTGATTAAATCCAATTTAATTAAATTATCCACATTCTTCTATTTAATTAAATAAATTATTCAATTTATTTAAATTAAATTCACTATACCATTTAATGAATAAATCATTTTATTCAATTAAATCCCCCTAGCCACTTTTAATTAAATTCAAATTTAATTAAATAGTTATCCTAAATTGAATAAATCATATTTATTTAATTTCTCCAAATTGCAACCAAATTGAATGAAAATCAAATAATTCAATTAAATCCTATTATCCCCTCATCCACTTGCAAAATCCCAAACCCCTTCCTAACCCCTTCTAGAATCTTCTAATCGATTCTAATTAACCTAACCCTCCTCTAAACTTTGTCACATCCCTAAGCAAAGGGAGGTCACTTCTCAAATGGCCCAAAGTCTTGGATAACCATTGAAGGTTTTCAACCTTCAACCACTAAAACCCTAAAGTCTTTGAAAACCATTGAAGGCTTCCAACCTTCAACCACTTAATCCACAAAGTCTCAAATAACCATTAATGGTTATTTCAAACCCTCCCACATGGTTAAAACATTTGTTTTGACTCAACCTCTATCCAAACCAAGGTCTCATCAGGTCATTAATGCTTTGACCATGATTATCTCTTAATCATTTGCACAAAGGTTTATCCTTGGATTAACTCTTAATCCAGTGGGTAAACCTAACTTAGACTTGACCCTTAGCCTTTAGATAACTATGAGGTCTCCTCAGGCCTTTAATGCCTCCAACCTCTTCTTTCAACCCAATCTGGTGTGGACATTTGTCACCATTTCATTGGTGCCAATTGTGCACATGGATCCCCAACTTTCCAACTTGGCCCTTGATTAAGCCTTTAAATCTTGACCATCCATTACCCTATTTATGCTATAAATAGAGCTCTCATTCCTCCATTTTTAACAATCATCTTTCAAATTTGAAGCATCACACTTATGCTCAAATTGTTTCAAGCTTTCATATCATTTTATATATGCTCTTCATTTAGCCTCTTTTAGATCATAAATTAGACTAATATGCATGCTTAGATTAATTTCTTTATCATTTTAGTTCAATCATAGACTAAATATAGTATGCTAGGATAGTATCCATACTAATCTTGTCATCTTATCATTTAGATTATTGCATTTTAGCATCATACATAGCTTACAACACATCTCATACTAAAATCTAAAAAAAACATCTCTCGTTCTCATATTTGCCATCCCTAAACCATTTTGCTCAGTAATCTGAGAGCAAAAACATTGGTTTGAGGGACATTGTGAGATAGAGAACCATGGGACCCTCCTTGGGAAGCTGAGTAACGCATCGTTACTCCATAGCTTGCATCAAAAAGTCCTGTGTGTGTGTGTGGATTGGTATTTTACGTATTTTTCACATTTTAAATTATTAATCCATTTTTCCCACATACATTTCTGGCGCCCACCGTGGGGCACGCACCCCAATAACCTATCGTTTTTTGAATTTGAAGAGTTTTGCAGGTACGCGGGAAATTAGAATTAGCGCATCAAAGACATATTTTAGCGCATCCGCCTAACAGTTTAGCGCTTCTAGCCTACTGTTTAGCGCGTGGGCTTACTGTCTTAGTGCGTTAAAACTGTTCCTTAGCGCATAATACTATTTAACAAATTTTCCTGTAGGTGTCGACGCCGGCGGAAAACAGATTAGCGCTTCTACATGACAGACTAGCGCATAGACCCATACATGTAGCGCTTCACCTGCATATTCTAGCGCGTATAAGCGGACAGTTAGCGCATGAAAATTCACCATTTTCCGAGAAAAACTGAAACACAGATCAGCGCGTCTATTTGACAGACTAGCGCATAGACCAATATAAAAGCGCTTATACAGATTCTTATAGCGCATCTAAACAGAAAGTTAGCGCATTAAAATTGCAAATTTCCCAAAAATAGTCCGCTGAAAAACCCAACCATAAATTAGCGCATCAAAACCACAGAGTAGCGCTTCGGAGAAATAGGATAGCGCATGCAAACGGGACAGTAGCGCATCCACCGAATATTGTAGCGCGTACAGTTTGTTCTGTAGCGCATCAACAACAAAACCAACAGAAAGATTGTGTAACCGAATAAATAATTTTAGACTTGTGGAAGTCCCCCGAAACAAACTAACCGATTTCTTTTGTAGGATTTTTAACAAATTTCTTGCAGGAAAAGCGAGAAGATTTGATTTACAAGCAAAACGTTTTTCCTTTCGTTGACCTCGAAAATCAAAATTTGCTTTGTTGACGATCTATTTTCCATAGATTAAATAATCATTGCTATAAAGGGTTAAAAAGAACACCATGCTGATTGGAGCAACATCTCCAAATAGAGGTTAGCAAACCATTGTCTTGAAGGCTAAAAAGAACAACTTATCTGCCGTGTATCGAAAGTGGAAGGTATATGCTCTCCCCTTAACTGGGTGACCAAAAAGCCAAACCACTCTTATGCTTTCTTTTATTCAAGCAATAAATCCTTTAGTAGACCTGCCTTCCCGAGGAGTTGCACTCAACTCTTAAAACCGTTTATGGCCGGTGTGAAGGGAACGACCTAAGTGGGGAACGGCTTTGACGCCAAGAATTCCAACCCACTATAATCAAATGTGGAAAGTGACGAAAGTCCTTTTCAACGGTTGCGCGCAGCGATTAGCCTTCCCCCAGTATCCTTGAGATACGTAAAGCCTTTGTTCTAAATGTTGGGAAGCCTCCTGAGGGAGTTTATCACTGATGGCCGAACGGGAAGCCTGATTAAGAACCTTAGCATTAGAAACTTCGAACTGAGTCAGTATCCAAACATTTGTAACATCATAGTGCAAGGGTAGGGAAGAATCCGCCCACAAGATTACTCACCATATATCTCCCAAGATAACTACTCAACTGTGAAGCAATTCACTTTGGGTTAACTTCTGGCAAAAGGCAAAAAAACGGGCGCCCTCTAGGGGGTGACACGGCTGTTTGAGCTGACGGAGTATCGAGACTAGTGAGCTATGATGTTGCTTATGACCCTTGAATAAAGAGTCTTTCTGAAGTGTTTATCTTGTATCCAACCTGTTAAAACATTGGGGATTCGAAAACATCCTCGACAGAACATACACTTTATGTTAGATTAAGTAAAATGATTATACTTTGTGTGCCGTGTTTACATTTTGTATTTTAGAAAATCATCCATCCTACTTGATAATTCTCTCAACAAAAATCAAAAACATCACAAAAGTATTAAGAGGAAAAATCAAGGCAGTTTAGCGCGTAAGAACAACATATTAGCGCGTCAAACAGTTACTTTAGCGCATTTGAAGAACAAAATAGCGCGTCCAACAAAAACAGTAGCGTTTCAACTGAAAGTAAAACAGAGACCAAATATTTTAGCGCGTGTAACGATCATCTTAGCGCGTGGAATCTCTGCTTTAGCACATCAACCAAACCAGTTAGCGCGTTAAAATCACAGTGTAGCGCATCAATTTTCCGAAAACTTCACAACAAAATTCAAAAAAATCTGTTTTAGCGCGTATAACGAGCATCTTAGCGCGTGGAATCTCTGCTTTAGCGCATCAACCAAACCAGTTAGCGCGTAAAAGTCATAGTGTAGCGCGTAATTATCAGAAAAACTTCACAGCAAATTTCAAAAAAGTCTATTTTAGTGCGTGTAACGAGCAGCTTAGCGCGTGGAATCTTTGTTTTAGCGCATTAACCAAATTAGTCGGCGCGTGGAAAATACAGATTAGCGCATGCATATTTCACAGTCAACCACACAAAATTTTCCAGAATCAATTGTTTAGCGCATAACCAGGGGCAGAGTAGCACGTAGATAAATAGTTTTAGCACATTGAGAGAATTTACTAGTGCATCGAACAACTGTTTTAGCGCGTGAGAAAGAGGAGAAAAACAGAGAGTTGGAAAAACCAAAATTTTTGAAAATCTCAAAAATATTTCAAACACAGTTTTTCATCAAAACACGTTTTTCATCAAACCAGAGTGACAGAAACAAGCCATAAAACTATTTTTCAAGTCAAATTTGCGTCAAACAAGGTTGTCCAAATCTGAAAACGAATCAAGCATTAGAGGACGTCTTTTCTATCATAATCCGGAAACTTGTCATCATCAGTGTCAATTCAATCCTTTAAATATCTTATGGATCTCATCTCAAAAACACTTGTCTAGAAATTTTCCAAATTGTCAAATTCAGTTTCCAGATTGGGAAACTCTTATCCATATCATTTGACATACTTTATCATGAAGGAATAGCTAAACCTTCATTCTGATAAAGTAAAATTTGAAATTTTCAAAACAAGAATCAACTGAGTCCAAATCAATCAAAGGAAATCATTGATCACTCATGCATGACTAATCGCCTTATTCTGAGAAAGAAGAACCTCTATCGCAACATCACGTTAAAGAAACAGCAACCAAGCTTTTCCAAATTCATCAAGAGAAATAAATTTTTATACATCAATCGTCAACTCTTCAAATCCCATCGGGTATTTCTTTATCACGTCAAACGTTATATCCAAAACAAATCCAGCGAATTTGACAAAGAACCCCTGAAAACAAGAGCATACTGTCAAAAGTCTGCTTTTAATCAAAAGATAAACCGCGGAGGAAAAATCAATCCAGCATTCCTGCCCGACGAGTGCATCACATATAACACACCTAGACCAGAACCACCAACACCAGAGCAAAACATCAACGAGGACTTTGTTCCTTTCATCACTGAAAGTTTCTATTGAAATGCCTGTCACTCGTTCTCAACGAAACAAACAAAGCGAGACACCCGCGGAATCAAGTATGAATCGCAGGTTATCAAATCCTTTTGAAGTTCCATCTTCAGAAGATCCTGAAATTACTGATGCAATTCTTCAGGAATGCCAAGAAAATCCTTCATTCCAAAAACTCATTGAAAAACTCATGGAAAATGACAAAGAAAAATATCTGCTTATGCTTACAAGCAAAGGTGTCAAAATTCCTGAAGATTTCGACGCAAATGTCTTTCAAACAAGATCTCAACAATACACATATCAAGAACAACAAAGGGAAGAAGAGACTCGCATACCTGAACAACGTATTCCAGAACAACATATACCAGAAATGCGAGTACCTATGTTCGAAACCCCCGAACAACACATACCATTTGCTACACCTTTTCAAATAAGAACAAATCCAAGGGAAGAACTCTTCCCTCGGCAAGATAATACGCCTTTGGTTGCTCTTACTCAACAGATGCAAATATTGCAAAGACAAATGCATGATATGCAACAAGGGACAACAGTGCGGTATTCTATAAACGAAATCTGTCCTTATCCATTTGACAGAAGCTTAAACATGATACCTTTTCCTCCAAACTCAGACATTCCTAAATTTGATAAATATGATGGGAAAGGTGATCCTCGAGATCATGTTCGAGAATTTTGTACTATGAGTCTTGAATTTGCTCATAATGACACGTATCTGATGAGGTTATTCCCAAGAAGCCTGGGAGGACAAACAATGGAATGGTTATCCAAGATTACACCACTTGTTAGATCATTTGACGAATTAGTCAACAAGTTCATCACCCATTATTCTTACAACATCCAACATGCCATAACCATGTTAGATATCTGCAACACCAAACAAAAGAACAATGAAACATTCATGTTATTCCTTCAACGTTGGCGACGCATGGTATCAAGATATCCTCGCGATATTCCTGAAAGAGAGAAAATGGAAATCTTCATTGATAACTTGAATGGGGAAATGAGTTACAGACTCAAACTTCAATGCATCCCATCTTTTGACAAGTTAATTGAAAATGGCATCCAAGTAGAGGAAGCTTGTGTCAAAAAGGGAACACTCAAATTCTACAAAGAAGGAACGAACTCATCAAACTACAATAACCAAAACAATACCAATCTAGACAAAACTCGATTTTGGACTCAAAACAAAAACGACGGCAACAATGAATCCTATGATCCTAAATCTAAACAGTCAGTGTTTGCTTTATCAGGAAATACTCAGAATACGAAAAATCCTAAAAATGCTACTCCCAATACACCCAACAATACTCAAGGACAACTCAACACCAACAATGCCAACGATAATCAAAACAAAAATCTGAATCCAGGGCCTAACAACAATTCACGCAACAACACCAACAATTTCCATAAGCGTATTTTCACACCATTGGGCCAATCATTAGAGTCCGCATTCAGAGAGCTGTTAGCAAACAAGGTTCTTTCTTTACCTCCAATCAACAATTATGAACCCCCGATCAAACCACCTTGGTGGAATGATTCCCATTATTGTGATTTTCATCGAAACAAAGGTCATAGAACAAACGAGTGCATGAGATTGAAACACATAATCCAAGACATGATTGATCGAGGGGACTTAACAGTGGATGGTCTCAAAACAAATAATGATCACGAAGCCTTCAAAGATCCTTTACCAAATTATAAAGATAGAGCATCAACTTCAAACGATACCCGCGGAGCTCGTATTAATCACATCTACAACAACACAATCAATCACATATCAGCTGAAGACCATCAAGTCAATGTTATAACCATTCGAGATAAACGTGATCATGAATCTGTCAATGTAACAACCCGGACCCAGAAATATGTCTTAAAGGGGCATACTGCACCTCCAACCACCACACCCAAGATCCAATACGACTTAGTTACTCAACTGTGAAAAACTCCGGCTCAGATATCTATCCTGGAATTGTTAAAGCTATCTCCAAGACACAAAGACATATTGGAGCAAGCGCTCTTAGAAACAAATGTACCTCAAAATCTGGATACAGACAAATTCCAAGCCATGGTGGCCCACATGACAGAGTCTCATAACCTCACTTTCTCAGAGCGTGATAATACTTCATTGAGTCATCCGCATAATACTCCTCTACATATTGAAGTCATTGTTTGCAAACACCGTGTCAAAAGAGTCTTAATAGATGGAGGAGCCGGACTTAATATATGTACTTTAAAGCTTATCCGTGCACTAGGTTTCTCAGAAGAATCTATTGATCCTTGTAAGAAGATTACCATAAAAGCATATGATGATGAGGAACGGTCCTCTAAAGGAACAGTGATATTACCTATTCAGGTAGGCCCAGTGCAAAAGGATACTATATGTCAAGTTTTAGATATTGATCTCACTTATAATATCTTACTAGGCCGACCTTGGATACATGAAATGCAAGCAGTACCTTCTACATACCACCAGTGTGTCAAATTTCCTTATGATGGACAGGAAATCTCCATATCAGCTGATCACAATCCATTTCAACATTGCAATACAATGGGGGCAGCCCAAGACAGTTTGGTTCCTTATAACAGCGAAAAGCAACAGTCTTCGACACCTGATCCACCACTAGCAAAATCCAACTCCTTATGGGGAGATTTCAAACAGAAAATGCAAATCAAAGACCACGGCATGGGCGAATACTCTATGGAGCCTTTGTGTTTAACCAAATTGCCAACATCACCTAGATCACATGGTTTACCTACTCTATCAATACATCAGGCAACTCAACCCATAACTAAATTTAATGGTACCTTCATCCAATTGGGGACTCTAGCACATGAATCAGAAGATAAAGATGTTCTTAACTGGCTATACAAAGATGAAGAAGAAGCTAATAGAGCGGCCGCTCTAGACATTGTTCTACCAACACACTTGTATGGAAAAGGCTACCTGATCATGAAACAAATGGGATATGGCGGTAAAGGACCTATTGGGAAACGCCAAGAAGGAGTCACTGAACCTATAGATCTTCCTTCACAACCGAGTAGAAATAAAGCAGGATTAGGTTCTACATTCACTTTCCTATTAAAAAGGCCGCCAAATACAAATACAAAACCTCAATGGAAAGAAAAGAAGAAATACAAGGAAGAATCATGGCAGGAAGCTCTCTTTGAATCAGCAGAAACAATCCGTAAGGCAAGAGAACGTCAAGATCAGAAGATATATCAGGGAAAGCTTCTGAATCATAAGAAGGCCATATCTGCAGCAGTGGCTCATATTCACACACCAGTGGCTCAAGAACCAATCCTATCATCACAAGCACCCATCATTCCTCCCCGAGGAAGCACAATCTATGAACAAATCCAGAATGTAGAAGATGGATCAGATACAGAATCAACACAGAATGTCAAAATAGTATCTATCATCAAGGATTTATTTTCGCCATACAACATACCTGTCTACAACACAGATAGAATTTGGGATGATGCCTATGAGACCGATTCAAATGAATATGAATGGGGTACCTGCTCCGACGCTACTACAAATATCCCCGATGATACTGATTTCATATCCATTTCTCAAGAAGAACATAACGCAGAAGATAGACCTCTTGAATTTGGACCACAACATATCTATGATGTTCAGGAAAGCGAACAGCAATATTACGAACAAGTCTATGTAGAAGATGATACCATCGAAGACCTCGATGAAACCCTAAATTTCTTTAAAAACAAGACCCATCACGATGATAACTCTATTCTAACACTTACAGTAGCTGAACTTGACCCACCCCATGATTCCTTACCACTTGTCTTCCCTGATCTCATCGACTGGACTGAACCTGAGACTCATGATATCCCAATTTTTCCAGATGATGAATCTATTATCCACTACCTATGTACCGTAAATCCCGGAACAAGCTCTACCAGTGAACCGCATAACGACGTCTGTTCTTCAGGGAGTGCCAAGTCTCTCAGTCGCAAAAATGAATCAAATAATGAATCTAATGCTGAAAACCAGTCAATGGCAGCAATGGATCCCAAAAAAGTAAAAATAAAGGACGCATCTGAAGGTGAAAACCTTTTTAAGGCACCTAATGATGGGAGACTTGACACTCTTCCTGAACATTTTCATGAACGATCACCCATATTGATTGAGCCCACTCAATCAATCAACATTGGTACCACTGAAGCAGTCAGAAACATTCACCTTGCAGAATCTCTGACCAAAGAGGAAAGATTGGCATTCATCATCTTCTTTAAAGGACAGCAAATAAACTTTGCCTGGTCATATGCTGATATGCCTGGAGTGGACCCACACCTAATCATGCATCACTTGTCCATCTCTGCAGGGGTCAAGCCAGTCAAGCAGAAACTACGAAAGATGAATCCACAGATAGCACTCATGGTCAAAACGGAATTAAAGAAATTATTAGATGTCGGATTCATCCGACCTATTGACTATGCAGAATGGATTTCTAACATTGTTCTAGTCTCAAAACCAGATGGTAGTATCAGAATATGCACCGACTTCAGAGATGTCAATAAAGCTTGCCCAAAGGATGACTTTCCTCTACCAAGTATTGATATAATTGTAGATCTCACAGCAGGCCATGCAATGCTCTCATTAATGGACGGTTTCTCAGGCTATAATCAAATCAAAATAGCTCCTGAAGATCAAGACAAAACAGCATTCACCTATCCTTGGGGAACATACTGTTGGAATGTAATGCCTTTTGGCTTAAAGAATGCCGGAGCCACTTACCAAAGAGCAATGACAACCATATTCCATGATATGATGCACACATTTATGGAAGACTATGTGGATGATTTACTAGCCAAATCTTTCACCAGAGCTGAACATCTTGGCATCCTAACAAAGATCTTTGATCGATTGCAGAAATTCAAAGTCCGACTCAACCCTAAAAAGTGTGTCTTCGGGGTTACATCAGGCAAGTTACTAGGTTACATCGTCTCAGCTAAAGGTATTGAAGTAGATCCAGCAAAGGTACAAGCCATCATGGATATGCCACCACCGAAGAATATCAGTCAACTTCGATCTCTCCAAGGACGACTTCAATCAATCAGACGATTCATCGCTCAACTAGCAGATAAAAGTCTGCCATTTAACCACTTGTTACACAAAAATGTGCCATTCAAATGGGAGACTAAATGTGCAGAATCCTTTTACCAAATTAAACAGTACCTGATGAATCCACCAGTTCTAGTACCACCAATTACAGGAAAGCCTCTTATATTGTATATATCAACGACAGATGTTTCACTGGGGGCATTATTGGCACAAGAAGATCAACAAGGAAAGGAACGCGCCATATATTACATCAGTAGAACATTGAATGGATATGAGCTCAATTATACATTCATTGAAAAGGCTTGCCTAACAGTTGTTTTTGCATCTCAAAAGTTCCGACATTATATGCTAGCACACACTATCAAGCTAGTAGCCAAAATTGATCCTCTCAAATATTTACTCAGCAAGGCAGCTCTCACAGGCCGATTGGCTAAATGGGTTATGATTCTCAGTGAATTTGACATCCACTACACAGAAAGACGCCCCATCAAGGGACAAGCAATTGCAGATCAGCTGGCTGAAGCACCGCTACCAGGAAAACAAATCATGGACATTGAATTTCCAGACAGGGACGTTTTTGCTCTTTCCTCCAAACAATGGACCCTATACTTTGATGGATCCTATACACAACATGGTTCGGGGGCCGGCATTCTATTCATCACCCCTGAAGGACACACCATGCCAAGATCATACAGGCTTATGTTTCCATGTACAAATAATATGGCTGAATATGAAGCATTGGTCATAGGCATCAAAATGGCCGTCGAATGGAAGATCACAGAATTAAAAGTCTATGGAGACTCACAATTGGTCATCCATCAAATCAACAACAACTATCAGACAAAGGATGATAAGCTACTACCCTACAAACGGATGGTGGATGATTTCAAACAGTATTTTGTGCACATCACTTTTGAGCAAATACCAAGGTTAAATAACAAAGCAGCCGATGCAATGGCTACGATCGCTTCATTACTACAAATTCCAGAACAACAGAGTCGTTATGAGTTCCTGGTAGAGCAACTGTTCTCTCCCGCCTATGACCATTCTGAATCTCATGTTATATATGCCTTAACCGGTTCAGATTCTCCGTTATATGGACCAATATATGACTACCTCAAGCATAATATATTACCCATTGACCAATCCCGCAACCAAAAACGTAACTTTATCCGACAAGCTGCCCGTTACACCCTTACCGCTGATACCTTATATCGTCGGGGTCTAGATGGTACTCTTCTTCGTTGTCTTGATTGTAATGATTCTGATTCAGCTTTACACGAGCTTCACGAAGGTATTTGTGGTACACATTCGAGTGGCACTACTCTTGCTAAAAAGCTTTTACGAATGGGATACTACTGGCCTACCATGGAAAAAGACTCATATCATTTCGCCAAGAAATGTCCTAAATGCCAAATCCATGGCAATCTGATACATGCACCAGCACAGGAACTGCAACCATTTACCACATCCTGGCCCTTTTGTCAGTGGGGATTAGATCTGGTAGGCAAAATACATCCTTCATCTTCAAATGGACACAAGTTCATTATAACTGCCACAGAATACTTTACCAAATGGATTGAAGCAGTTCCCCTGACCACAGTAACTGAGAAACAAATTGCTTCTTTTATCTTAAATTATCTGATCTGCAGATATGGTATTCCAAGTTCAATTGTCACAGATAATGGACGACCTTTCAAAAACCAAGATGTGCAGGAACTATGTGAAAAATTCAAAATCCAGCATCGATTTTCTACACCATACTATCCACAAGGAAATGGTCAGGCAGAAGCATCTAACAAAACGATCCTAAAAATCCTTAAGAAAACAGTGAATGATGCAGGCAAAGATTGGCATATACAACTCAATCCAGCTCTTTGGGCCTACAGGACTAGCATCCGCACACCTACAGGGGCAACACCATATTCCTTGGTATATGGATCAGAGGCTATTTTACCCTTGGAGGTAGAAATTCCATCTCTTAGAGTCTCTTTGAAAGGTTTGATTCCAAATGAAGAGTATCGGGTCAATCGACTGCAAGAATTGGAACTATTAGATGAAAGACGCCAACATGCTTATACTCATCTCAAAGCATATCAGCAACGCATGTGCCGGAGCTACAATCATAAGGTCATTCCTCATAACTTCAAGGTTGGTGATCTAGTCTTAAAAGAAAATCCAAGAAACCAGCAAGATAGAGAAAAGAAAGGGAAATTTGAACCTAACTGGTTGGGTCCCTATGTCATCATTTCAGTCTATGGATCAGGTGCCTATCAGCTAACAAATTCTGAAGGAGATGTGCTTGATGATCCAACTAATAGCATTCATCTAAAGAAGTACTATACTTAAAGTAGCCTAGTGCACGGAAAACGCAAAAAAAAAAAAAAAAAAAAAAAAAAAAAACAACTCCAGAAAAAGTTAAAATGCAAAGTACAATAAAAACAAATGGTGAAAACCTAGTAAATAGGCGCCTTTGTGAAAGGCCGGCTCCTTTCTCTCTATCCATGCCATTTTATCCATCAAAACACTCTCGGCCATCGCCCGACACTTATCATCTATCCAGGACAAATTTAGCGTAGTCACTATCCTGAGTTATCCATCTGTGTCTATTCTCTTATCGTATTTCACCATGGCTTGGAAATCACTATACGTCATCATATCCAGACCAACACTCATCTAGGGGCATTAAACTGTTCAAAAACTTGCAAACATTCCAAAACATTCCAACTATTGTGAAATCTCAAGACACAACACATCCAACAAACACAATTGCACTTCATTACAAACAACCAAAACACGAACAATACACAAGGAACTCAAGGATGGATGATTTTCTGAAATACTAAATGTTGCATTATCGCATTAAAGTCTTGATTATTTTACATTTTGAACTTTTTAAATAAATTGGAATCTTCTCATCAAAAGCTTCAAAGCCAGAGATCATGAGGAACTTCCAAAATTTTCTTAGTCTTCTGTCTAGGAGGCAATCACTTGTACTGTGTGAATATTTGCCTCGAGATGTGATCCATATCACTGAAGGCTTAATCCCATTTCACGCATTATAAATGATCTACTCTTGTCTGTTTACGCAATACGCACTCAGGTCGTCCTGGTTCAAATATACCTTGGCGCTTGTGCTATCTTGCAAAATTAAAAATCATGTAAATTTTACTCAGGTTATTATGGTTCAATTATACCATTATGCTTGTATAAATTTTCAACATATCCTAAACAAATCAATGCTCAGTGATGATATTTACAAAGAAAGCAAATGAATGGTTATATCGGATGGCAAATACAGAACAAGAGATGCTCCAAAAACATAGCTGCATATCATTTTACAATTAGTTGCATATCACTTTACACATAGCTACATATCATTTTACAATTAGTTGCATATCATTTTACAATTAGTTGCATATCATATCATACATCTCATTTTCAAAATATCATTCATCATTCATCATTGCATCCCTCGCATGCATATCTATCATATCATCATGGAATCTTTCTTCACTTTCATATCTTCATCATTCTTCCAAACTATCTTCTATCATTCTTCCAAACTATCTTCATCATTCTTCTAAACTATCTTCATCATTCTTGCAAACTATCTTCTATCATTCTTCTAAACTATCTTCATCATTCTTCCAAACTATCTTCTATCATGTCTTATACAGGCGATATCATTCCTAAACCCAGATGCTCGATCATCCATGTCTTATACAGGAGGTGTCATACTTGAAACAAGACTTGCTCTCATTCCAATCTATCTAATCAATCTTATCAAACCCATGCATGCCATCACTACCTACTCTTTCATCTTTCAAACAACATTCTTCTTCTTTCGAGAGATCATTCATGCTTTGTGTGCACGAAAGATCTCCCGAGGGGGCATTATCATATCAAATCTCAAAACAAATCCAATATCAGTTTTCACATCAACAAAGATATCAAAATCAAACTTACATCAACAATATGAAACAAATTTGCTCATCTACATCAAGTTCAAAATCCTATCATTTCATATCAACTTGTAACACAACTCAAGTTCTCAAAAACCATATCAAAACTTGTAAAACAACTCAAGTACCACAATCACATAAACTTGTAAAACAACTCAAGTTTCCCACCCATATCAAAACTTGTAAAACAACTCAAGTTTCCAACCCATATCGGCTTGTAAAACAACTCAGGCTTTCCCACACATTGAACTTGAAACAGACAACGCAAATACATCATATTCTGATCAAAACAAACAGCTTGATATCTATACATAACTTGAAATATCTCACATCAAAACAAGTTATACCAACACTCATATTGGACAACTACATAAAATCATGACAACACGATACAAATATCAAATCTGGGGCATCACACATCAAATCTCGAATCTGGGGCATCACACATCAAATATCGAATCTGGGGCATCACCATCAAAATATCGAATCTGGAATATCACACATCAAATCTCGAATCTGGGGCATCACATCGAATCTGGGGCACGACTGGCAAATTAAAAGAGTGACACAACAAAAACTGCATTTGATCATAAATCATGATAAGGCATCATTTTCTTTGAAATAACATGTGCACACACGTCACTTCAAAGAGGGGCAAAATGTAGACGCATAAAAATGACCATATTCCTAAATGAATATTTTATGTTCATTTTTCTATTTGATTAAATCCAATTTAATTAAATTATCCACATTCTTCTATTTAATTAAATAAATTATTCAATTTATTTAAATTAAATTCACTATACCATTTAATGAATAAATCATTTTATTCAATTAAATCCCCCTAGCCACTTTTAATTAAATTCAAATTTAATTAAATAGTTATCCTAAATTGAATAAATCATATTTATTTAATTTCTCCAAATTGCAACCAAATTGAATGAAAATCAAATAATTCAATTAAATCCTATTATCCCCTCATCCACTTGCAAAATCCCAAACCCCTTCCTAACCCCTTCTAGAATCTTCTAATCGATTCTAATTAACCTAACCCTCCTCTAAACTTTGTCACATCCCTAAGCAAAGGGAGGTCACTTCTCAAATGGCCCAAAGTCTTGGATAACCATTGAAGGTTTTCAACCTTCAACCACTAAAACCCTAAAGTCTTTGAAAACCATTGAAGGCTTCCAACCTTCAACCACTTAATCCACAAAGTCTCCAATAACCATTAATGGTTATTTCAAACCCTCCCACATGGTTAAAACATTTGTTTTGACTCAACCTCTATCCAAACCAAGGGTCTCATCAGGTCATTAATGCTTTGACCATGATTATCTCTTAATCATTTGCACAAAGGTTTATCCTTGGATTAACTCTTAATCCAGTGGGTAAACCTAACTTCGACTTGACCCTTAGCCTTTAGATAACTATGAGGTCTCCTCAGGCCTTTAATGCCTCCAACCTCTTCTTTCAACCCAATCTAGTGTGGACATTTGTCACCATTTCATTGGTGCCAATTGTGCACATGGATCCCCAACTTTCAAACTTGGCCCTTGATTAAGCCTTTAAATCTTGACCATCCATTACCCTGTTTATGCTATAAATAGAGCTCTCATTCCTCCATTTTTAACAATCATCTTTCAAATTTGAAGCATCACACTTATGCTCAAATTGTTTCAAGCTTTCATATCATTTTATATATGCTCTTCATTTAGCCTCTTTTAGATCATAAATTAGACTAATATGCATGCTTAGATTAATTTCTTTATCATTTTAGTTCAATCATAGACTAAATATAGTATGCTAGGATAGTATCCATACTAATCTTGTCATCTTATCATTTAGATTATTGCATTTTAGCATCATACATAGCTTACAACACATCTCATACTAAAATCTAAAAAAAGCATCTCTCGTTCTCATATTTGCCATCCCTAAACCATTTTGCTCAGTAATCTGAGAGCAAAAACATTGGTTTGAGGGACATTGTGAGATAGAGAACCATGGGACCCTCCTTGGGAAGCTGAGTAACGCATCGTTATTCCATAGCTTGCATCAAGAAGTCCTGTGTGTGTGTGTGGATTGGTATTTTACGTATTTTTCACATTTTAAATTATTAATCCATTTTTCCCACATACAATGTTAAATCCTTATGGTACAAAGAATGAGAAAATTACCTCATCTTGATCAAAAATAAAATTGGGCCCTTGAGACATGAGCATTTTGAAATCAACAAAAAAAATTAGAGAATTAAAATCATAATGCAAATAGTATAAGATTACTACATTATGTTTAAACTATATGAATATTTTATGTTACATAGGTTATTTAAATTCCAAATAGCATACAATTATTCAACCTCTATCTAATAAACCTTTAGAGTCTTATCAAGTATGAATATAAATAATTTTTTATTGAAATTTATAAATCTTTGATGAATTGCCAATGAAGTAACACTTGCAAGGTTTGGTGAATTCTTGGGTGAAGAGGCCTAGAATATAAAAAAATAATACTAGTTCTTATAACTATTGAAAAATTAGAAACAAACAAGGGAAGGGCACATTGACAAGGGAAGTAGGAGGATCTTACAAATGGAAGTGAAAGAGAAGAGTCAAGGTTATAGGGTATGTTTACTCATTTTGCAATTGTGAAATGAATTATGTGATTTTATTTTGATGTCAAGTTAGGTATTTAAAAATTATTACATATGGTTTAACTTGACAATGAAAAGGTGCATTATGGATTATTAGGAATACATTGTATAAAGTACCTTTGCAAATGCTAAATCAAAAAAGGTGCTAATGATTAGAAACTGCTCAATCACCTAAGTCATAGTAGGCTTTCATATTTTATGTGTGCTTTTGCATGAATGCAAAAAAGGTTGAAAGGTTTGAAATCTTAGGCCAAGTTAGGGCCTTTGGAAAAAATGCACGCAATGAAAATGTGTAAATGGGTTAAGAAAGCTTGATGACTTAAGTTATGTTCAGATTTTAGGCTTTATTTGTACTTTTGCATAAAATTAAATGTCCAAGAAAACAACAATTCATTGATATCATTTGTCACTTCCTCTTATTGTTGGGTATTTGTAGTTCCCTTATACCTATGCACAAAGTGTAAACATTCATGGAATCCCCAATTTCCCAAGAACCAACTTTTATGACATTACTTAAACATATTTTTGACAAATTTAAACTATTGAATTCACACCTATATCATCTATCCAGAACCATTTCACATTTAAAACTTCATTTCAAAATGCTCAAAAGTGTATGTATTTTTTTATGAATGTGAGCGTGTATCAATTTTATATGAATGCCATATCTAGTTGTATCCATATTGGGGTTCTTAAAAATGGTTGTATTTGTATCGAATATTCTATTCATATTTTTATTTATATTTGTATTTGTGTCCATGCAACTTTGAAAGAAAGTCAATTCGTTTGATTTTCTATTACCCTTTAAAAAAGAAGAGCTTATCATATTATAAGCAAAATTTAAAAATAAAATCGACTTTTAAACTGTTTTTTTGTTTTCATATAAAAATTGAATGTTATGATTTATAAATATAAAAATCAAAATAGTTGTTAAAAGGAATTCCCATTCTTTAATTCTCATTGTAATGGTAGATGGTGAGCAAATTGTACCATACACATAGTTGTCAATATCAATTGATATGCATGAATAAATATAATTTATATTTTTTGTCACAACCCTCCTTTATCACTTTTGGATTTAAAATACAATTCTATTATATTTTTGATAAGCTATTTAAATGATTGAATGCATATCATAAAAAGAATGAAAAATAATAACACACACACACACACACATGGAAAATATACATTATTTTTATTTGTTTATTTTCCACGTCCAATTATGGCATATGTTGTAGGAAGAATAAGAAGCTTCTAGAGGATTCTCCACCACCTTGCATGTAACTCCCCCCCACTAAGTTTAATCAATTTGCATGAAGTCCAAAATTGGGAAAGAATCTCCCTTTTAATTAAATTTTGTAGATAGTGGAATGGAGGGAATTTTCTTATAAAATTGTATGCACATTCAAAGAAGGGAGTTGATTTTGTTTGGAAGGAAATTTCCCAAGTTTTAGAAATAGATCTTTTCTTTGGTAGTGTCATCTTTCGTTGCAAGAATTCTAAGTTTATTGTTGAAGGATTTCTCTCAAGTTGCAAGGAAGGATCAAAGGGATAACCAGTGGATTCAACATCAAGCTCGATAAACCAGGTTCTCTCCCTGTTATTTCACATTCGCTTAGGAGGAATTTGTATTATCAATAGTTATAGATCTTCCTTCATATAAAGAAATTCTTTAATTTGTTTTTAAATCTTTTATTTGGGGATAAATAATAATGATGATGCTTTCCTATAGTACAGGTAAAAGATAGTTATTTATTTATTTTATTCCCTCAAGAAAATATGCCCAAGATCTTACTTTTTGTTTTTTCCAAAGATTTTAGCAAAAAGAAAATCATATTCTTTTATTTGTTTAAAATCTCTCTCTTTTTGAGATTAAAATTCTTCCTGTGTGATTTGAATCTTTAATCCATCTCTCTAGTTTTTTTGAATGGAATTTTGAATCTCATTCTTAAATCTCTCTGTGATTATTTTAAATCTCTATGATTATTTCCTCTGTGGTTATTTTAAATCTCTCTCTATGATTATTTTAAATCTCTCTGTGATTATTCCCTCTATGATCATTTTGAATCTCTCGGTGATTATTTTAAATCTTTCTATGATTATTAAATAGATAAATCTCCCTGTGAGTTGAACAAAGACCTATCTGTGAATATCAGTTGAATAAAATCCTCCCGTGAATACTGGAAATGAGTCCTGGAAACAAACAATTTCCCTATGAAGTTTGGAAATAAACTCCCTCCCTATGAATGTTGGATTAAGCTCTCTCTCTCTCTCTGTAAATGTTAAACCCCTGTTTACTGTGAAAATCAATCTAAAACAATTATTTGATCATCTATTTTATCCATGTTCTTACTTTCATAAATAAATTCTCTTTTGTTTTTATATATATATCATTAAGTAAGCGAATATGAAACCATATATATATATATATATATAAAGTTTATTTCGAATGTTAATATATATTAATGTCACATTATAATTATATTAAACTACATCAAAATGTCAAAATATAATAATGATTATGGCACAATCTTCGAAAAATATTTGAAGGTATGATGGCAGCGTGTAGGGGTGGCAGGTATTGTAACTACCAGGGGTAGCGCTACCCCCCACTACCCTGCGGTCACTATCAGTGGCCGCAGGGGAGTGGAGGGGACCACGAGGCCCCCTCAACCCTACGGGCCTACACATGTAGGACTGCAGGGGGTGATGGGACCCGTGGTCCCCACTCCCCCCTATTTGCTATTAAACAAAGCAATTTCGCTTTTTTAGTTATTATACTCTTTGAAATTGCAAATTGGAATTTTTAATAATTGTTTTAATTAAATTTTAAGTTAATTTTTTTATAATCATTTTTAATTAAATTTTAAGTTAATTTTTAATAATTGTTTTAGTTAAATTTTAAGTTAATTATCAATGATTGTTTTAGTTACATTTTTTTGTTAATTGCTAACAATTGTTTAGTTAAATTTTAAGTTAATAAATTAGCAAAAGATTGAAATCAAAAATTATTGTCTCAATCCCTTTAGGGATTTATTGGACTACTTGATCAATGATTTTGGCTCAATTAAAAACAAATAAGTCTTATTATTATGATTTGATCCAAAATTTCCAAAAGTATAAGCTAATCACTCATTTGGAACTAGTAACTCTATAATTTAAATATTCTCATGATCAAAGTAAACATTACTTAATCTTGTATGTAAATGTCACTATTATTACATCATGCGCATTACTTATACATTAAATTGCATTCATTGATGAGTAAGTTATCTTCCCATTATCTTCATACAAGTTACATGTTTTAATATATAAGTTCATAATTGACTTTATCATACCATTATATATTAATTAGTTGAGTTGTAGAAGAATGGTATTTCTTTTTCTCGAATGGTATTTGGTTGCCATCAAAGTAGTTATTCAAATAATTAACTTCGAAAGGTCTAATTATGTACATTCATTTTGTGATTATTTTCAAGCATGATGTTTTCATAGCTCTTAGTTAGAAAACTAAATAAAGGAAGATGGAAACCAAAAACCTAGTAGCATTCGGTATATACGGTGCCTCTGTGTCACGCTTACAGGTAATGCCGTCATGTTGAACTACTGCACTTAATGCCTAATAAAGCTACATCAACGACGTTTGTGGCATCGTCCCTATAAATTGTCAGGGAGTAATAAGGGACACTTGGAAGTTAAAATCCAAGGGGCAGGCAATCCCCCTTGGATCGATAATCTAATAAGATAATTTTCAAATGATTTTACATCTGTTGAGTTAAACCATAGTAAACCCCTTTAGGATTGGTTAAGTAAAAATGCTTTTATGGAATTAATTTTTGAAGAGATATTGTTGTCGATTGGCAATTGGTCAAGGGTGATGCTTTTGATAAGAATTAGGATCTAGTTATTTTAGGCCACAAGCAATAGGCCATCTTGAGCCTTTGTTTAAGTGCTACCACCATGGGTAGCAACCGCAGAGAAACTATCTGGGACATTGACCCTAGAAAGGGTTGCGTACCCACTAATCAGTTTACATCAAACCATAGAGTAGAAAATAGAACTACATACTTTATGCCTTGATCCCGTGCCGAAGCGGGTATGTAGGTAGTCTTGGGACGGAGTTGTCCCTCGTACTCAGGCCTTCATGGGTGGGGTCTAGGCTTGATGAAAGCAAGATTGAGTAAGAATCCTATTTTGAAAGATAAGATAATTGAATTGGAAAAAGTAATTCAATGCATACTCGGAAGGAATCCCGTATGGATTCGCTTGACTTCCCAAGGCTTTAAGCCAAATTCTGAGGCGGAATTCAAGCTTGTATTATGTTATTAATTACTCCTAAGGATGGCGACCTCGGTGCACTTCTTTTAGAAGAGTGTAGTACTCAGTGAGTGGCTCAGGACCCGAATGGTCCCAATGAGTCTAAGTCTCTGGCCAGAGCACCTCCTATCCCGATTGGATAGATGCCTACCCCGCATGGGTAGATGCCTATCCCGATTTGGATAGATGCCTACCCTGTATGGGTAGATGCCTATCCCGTATTGGATAGATGAAGTCTTATGTCCCGTATTGACAAGTGCCTAACCCGTATGGTTAGATGCTCATCCTGAATGGATGAATGCCTAATCCAAATGGATGGATGCCCAGAGTATGTGATTGAATCAAACACAAATGATTAAATTAAACCAAAAAAAAAAAAAGAATGGTCAATTTTGTTGACTTAATTATGGTGGGTTATTACATTTTTGCATAATATAATTCATTCCCATTTAATTTTTTCAATTACTAAATTTTCATTAGATTATTAAATAAATTATTTTGGATTTCATTAACCTCTAAAAAACTATATGAATGAAAATTTAGACCAATGTTACATAAAGGAAGAAAACAAATTGAAAACCACAACATTATGTTATAGAGTTCAATCCAACTCACAAACATTACAAAAAAGATTATATAAATATTAAAATCAAATGAAAAGAGAGAGCCCCATTGATCTATTAAGGACTAGTCTCCTCGGATTCAAATGTAAGATAGAGATGAATGACACCAAAAAAAATGACAAAATGGTTTAATAAAAAAATGAATTATTAGTTCGAGAGACAAATATATCCAGCCTTATAAAGATCGACTCCATAACAAATTATTGAAAAAAATAAATTAATTTTTTTAAGAACACTTAACCAATTAATTTTTATTTTTTTAAAGTAATTATCATAATTGACCATTCCATAAACCATTTTAATCATTCCATTTCATAATATTCACTTGTGGTAGGCCTGTGATTATCTTTTAGTAATTATTACAATTGGGAAATCGACAGCCATTGATTAGTGGGGCAAAAAGCAGATAAAGTATAGCTAGTGCGAAAGAAATAGAGGCAAAAGAGGTGAGATTCTTACGGATACAATGAACACTTGGTAGCGCATCTTTTTTGCCTTTATTTCTTTCTTTCCGCACTATAATTTTTTTTTGTTTTTTGTGTGCAGTCAATTTCGTCACCGCATTGAGTGGTACCGATATTGTGATTATATGCCAAACCAGTCGACATCGGCATCAGCTATTTGCTCATCCAATTCGTCATCACAAAATCGAACATTCCTTAACTTCCGAAACATTCGAAGTTTTATTTAACACTCCCGAAACTTTCGCTCCATTAAATGTTCTCTACTTTAATGAACTGTTTTTAAATTTATAATCTAAATTAGAGTATGAAGGAAAAAAATTCATATACAATGTTATTTATTTCGTAGAATATTTTAGGTTTCATTCTAAATCAATAAAATTGTTTTGCATCTAATTAATTATGTGTAAGAAATTTGTCTATATAATTTATATATAATAGTTTACTTTTAGAAATAATGTACTTACATTAATAAATTTTGAAAGATTTTATTTTTGTTAATATTAATGATTTATGAGGAATTTTTGTTTGTTGATATTGACACTATATATTTCATGTTTTTTAATTTTTTTTTTTTTTTTTTTAATGATAAGAGCTATCTTTAAAAGAGACAGCACCCTTATATTAATTTCCAAAAAGGTTTACAGAAAGACATCAACCCTGATAGCAAGACCACAGTTAATCTTTCTACCTATCTAACCCCTGTATACAAATTTTGAATAGACACATACTAACTATCCAACCCCACAGGCTACTATGCCGCCTAACCCACCCCTGCATACATATTTCAGATGATTGAACAATACATCAAGGACAGAGTCAGTCCAAATCTTGATCAACATTAAGCCCCACCATTAAGAGTTTGAAAAATGATCCCCGCAAACTCTCCAACATTGATTAATGTTTATGTTGCTCTAGCTGAGAACCACCAAGTTTCAGAGTTTATAACTCTGCAGAAAGGAACCATATCCCCATTCAGTATGACACACCTGAAGACTTCCCAAGCATTTTCTCCAAACCTCCTCATCATCTCCTTTAATTCTTCCCTCTCCAAACGTTTGCATTCTGCCCTGCTTCTCTTACTGTCATCGGACTTATCACTCCCTTCATACTCACTCTCCTCCTCTTCATCCTCAAAATCCGTGGGGAGTAATACGTCCGACTGGAAGTATGTCTTCAGGATACTGATCCATACGTTCTCCAATAGGCTTAAAATGGAGTTGGCGATGTAGTTCCCATTGACAGTCTTAGCAAAGCCACACATCCGCTCCATGGTTCTCTCCCTAGATTCCATGACGTCCACTAATGGCATAAGAACAATTTCATAGATATGGAGTCGCACCAATGATGATTGAAGTTGAGTGTAATCCCCACCAGACCTTTAATTGCCTCATATGCATACTCCTCTAAGATAAACAAATTGCAGAGTTGGGCGTCAAGTGTTTCCTTGCAATTCATGCACCCAATGTTGCTGAAGTATTCCATATTCCAAGATAGTAATCAACTCTCTTACTCCCTGAAATCTGCTCAACACTCAACTTAATCAGGTCATGAGGCTGAGCCTTGGGGGAAGCCAATTAATAGGTTCTGCGACATCTAGAAGGATCGATGTGAAACCACACATGCCAAAACAACCTAGAACACACAACTTGCCCAAAACTGTCCTTCTAGCCTTTCTTGTCAATCACATGCATCTTAGGCCGCTGACATTGCAAGTTTATGTAGGAAGTCTGCTAAGGTTGTGCTCAACCGATGCCACCTACTCTACAATCACAGGCCTCGAGATAAGAGGCATTATCCAACACCATCCTGATTTCTTTCCATCAAGTCTTTTCTACATAGTTCTGTAATCTCTACGCTTATTGATGTGGGATCTACTGACAGTTCTACCACATTTGAGTTGACACCCAGATTGGCAAAAAGATCTGCCAATCGATTACCTTCCCAATGGATGTGAGAAATTTCATATGGTTTGATTGTTTGTAGGAGAGTGTGTATGCGTGGGAGCCATTTAGCCAATTTCCAGTTTGTAAATCTAGAGTTAATCACCCCATTTATAATTATCTGTGAATCACCTTCGATCTGTACTATCTGTTCCTATGTACTAGGTGTATGTAGTGGCTGGTTACCTATGAATTTTGGTGAGATGGATCATTTACTATATGGACACTCTTGCATTCCTATTTTTTGAGGCAAACTTCCATCTTCAATTGATTAGTTCTTCACACTTTGATGTTTTTGCCATCTATATCTTCGAGTTCAGTTGTTTGCCTTTGTTTGCCATCTAATTCGAGTAGTGTTATTTGAGGGCACTCATGCAGATTACAATCTTCTCTACCTGATCATCTTCTATTTTAGTGGAGGTTCTTCAAATCGACAGTTATTCTTCAACAGTGTTTGCAACTTCATGCTTCAGTGGTGTTCTTCATGTTCATCCTTTGTTCCTATTTTCTAGAACATTCTCTAGTTTGGAAGCTTCTTCAGTCATTCACTAGCCTTCATCTCTTTTTGGAGTAGAGTTTTTTCCCATGAGTTTTTCTCTATTTCTACTCTTTACAGAGATCTTTTGTACTTGGGTACCTCATCAAGCCTAGTTGTCGGGACCCATTGTTACTTTCATGCATTTTGCTTACATGCATTTCTTAGTCCTTAGTTGATTTTAGCTACTCCCTAAGTTAATCTTAAGGGGGAGTGTTAGAGCTATCATGTTGTGTCTAATAATTATTTATTTAATTATTAATCTATTATACTCTACGCTTAAGTTAAACTTAGGCATTTAATAATATTGTAGGTATTTAATAATTATTCAAATTATTAAATACACTTTATCCCTTTAGGGTTTCTTTAGGGTTGCACAATCTCCTTTTATAAGGATTGTATTGTGATTTTTTATTCATTCCCTCTTTGAGTGATAATCTTTTTCTTCAGAACCATTATTTCTTTTTTGCCTCCATTCTTCTCTTGTGATAGGTATTTTGCTTGCAGGTGTTCTTGGGATCTCTGAAGTTGTATTTCTCAACTTCTTTAGTTTCAGTTTGGGATATTACTTGAAGTAGACTTTATGCTTCATTGTGACATGTTTTGTGGCTTCTCTTTGGGTAGATTCTTATTTTTTTGTAGTAGCAATGGGATGGTGGTAGATGAGAGCTTGCATGTTTGATATGGTGGTCACTTTGGTTATTGTTGTAGATATCTTGATGGAGCACATGGAGCAATTTGATTCCTTGATTGTATATGTGGCTAGAAGGATTGTTCCCCTATTCATGTTTGAGGTTTCTTTCTACCCCTTATGCAATGTATACAACAAGTAAAATAATGTTGTTAAATGGGTGTTGTAAACCTTGCATAATTTGTGTATAATTGTATTATTTTATTATTATATTTGGTGCCCCTAGGGGAACCTAGATGGGTCTGCATCACATAGAAATTCATTTATTGGGACCACTTGATGAGTTACATTGTAACATTTGGATATTATATTATATTTATTTAATATTAAGAAATGCAATTTTATAAATTGAAAAATTAGCACTCGATATTAAATGTGATGTCAATGGTTTCATATCCTATGGTTTTATTCACATGGTTTTATGTAATACCAGTTGGTTGTTTGTGGGAGCTTGGTTCTATAAAAGTAACCACAAGGATGGTTGTTTAAGGTTGGTAGGTTGGCAAGTTTGTTAAGTTAGCATTTGTGGAGGTTTGAAGCATGGCATGGGATGTGTGGTTGCATGCTTGTTCACATAGAGTTCTTGTAGATGGCTTGTGGTTAAGAGGTGTTTGTGGATGTATTTTAATGTTGTATTGTTGAGTAATACATGATGGATGCATGATTTTGGAGGTAAGTTTTTTTCCCTCATGAGGGTTTTCCCAGGGTTTATCTTGTGTCATAGTTGATGTGTATCTTGTCTATTCTTTTACATGTGGATTCTAAGCACTTGTTTGGTTTGATTTCTCATTTGGGCTATGTGAAAATTATCTGTATCAATGTTTTGATTTCAATATTATTCTCTAAAATCTATAGTTATCTATATATTCTCATTGTGATTAATAATGTCAAGAAAATATCTTTAATGTATTTAGGGGCCAATTGAATTTCCATCGTATTTATAAAAAATGTATTATATTTATCTCTTCTCCTTGGTATAGTATTAGGTAGACATCATAACTAACTCCAAGAGTTTTCACAAAAAGTGAAAATGCTAATTTTTGAATAGAACCATTCTTTTATATGCATCTACACATTATTGGCCTTTCTCACTCAAGGAAATATTTACAATCAATTTATCCTAGGTCACTAAGATAAATTATATATGCATATAGACATAATGAATTTTTGAAGGGGAAGTAATCCTTTGAAACTCAAATTTCATGTCAGGATTATATTTAGAGGTATAAATCAAGTGTGGTGTAAACAATAAAATTCCCCTAACATATTGAAAAAATGTTGCACGCATCAAGAGTGAGAATGTTTTTATTTATTACTTATTGTACCCTATAATTCCTTTGAAGAATAAATGCACCTTGATAGTATGAATTGGATAGATTATTGGGGTTTGAGGCTTTGTGTGTGCCCTCACACGAAGTGTCAATGTGTGTGAAATATGTAATTTCCTAAATTGCCCTAGTGCTTGAATTTATTTCTAAGATGGGAATAAAATAAAATCCCTAAATTTATGTTTACAAAAGTATCAAGGTTTCATGATGTGAAGGAAACACTCACAAATCTAATAGGTTTAAACCTAAGTGAAAACCCAAACTATAAAAACCAATGAGAAAATATCATAGTATGAAGTAATGTTAAATCCTTATGGTACAAAGAATGAGAAAATTACCTCATCTTGATCAAAAGTAAAATTTGGCCCTTGAGAGATGAGCATTTTGAAATCGATAAAGAAAATTAGAGAATTAAAATCATAATGCAAATAGTATAAGATTACTACATTATGTCAATATTTTATGTTACAAAGGCTATTTAAATTCCAAATAGCATAGAATTATTCAACCTCTATCTAATAAACCTTTAGAGTCTTGTCAAGTATGAATATAAATAATTTCTTATTGAAATTTATAAATCTTTGATGAATTGCCAATGAAGTAACACTTACAATGTTTGGTGAATTATTGGGTGAAGAGGCCTGGAATAAAAAAAAATAAAACTAGTTCTTATAACTATTGAAAAATTAGAAACAAACAAGGGAAAGGCACATTGATTTCGGGAAGTAGGAGGATCTTACAAATGGAAGTGAAAGAGAAGAGTCAAGGTTATAGGGTATGTTTACTCATTTTGCAATTGTGAAATGAATTATGTGATTTTATTTTGATGTCAAGTTAGGTATTTCAAAATTATTACATATGGTTTAACTTGATAATGAAAAGGTGCGTTATGGATTATTAGGAATACATTGTATAAAGTACCTTTGCAAATGCTAAATTAGAAAAGGTGCAAATGATTAGAAAGTGCTCAATTACCTAAGTCATAGTAGGCTTTCATATTTTATGTGTGCTTTTGCATGAATGCAAAAAAGGTTGAATGGTTTGAAATCTTAGGCCAAGTTAGGGCCTTGGGAAAAAATGCACGCAATGAAAATGTGTAAATGGGTTAAGAAAGCTTGATGACTTAAGTTATGTTCAGATTTTAGGCTTTATTTGCACTTTTGCATAAAATTTAATGTCCAAGAAAACACCAATTCATTGATATCATTTGTCACTTCCTCTTATTGTTGGGTATTTGTAGTTCCCTTATACCTATGCACAAAGTGTAAACATTCATGGAATCCCCAATTTCCCAAGAACCAACTTTTATGACATTACTTAAACATATTTTTGACAAATTTAAACTATTGAATTCACACCTATATCATCTATCCAGAACCATTTCACATTTAAAACTTCATTTCAAAATGCTCAAAAGTGTATGTATTTTTTTATGAATGTGAGCGTGTATCTATTTTATATGAATGCCATATCTAGTTGTATCCATATTGGGGTTCTTAAAAATGGTTGTATTTGTATCGAATATTGTATTCATATTTGTATTTATATTTGCATTTGTGTCCATGCAAATTTGAAAGAAAGTCAATTCGTTTGATTTTCTATTACCCTTTTAAAAAGAAGAGCTTATCATATTATAAACAAAATTTAAAAATAAAATCAACTTTTAAACTATTTTTTTGTTTTCATATAAAAATTGAATGTTATGATTTATAAATATAAAACTCAAAATAGTTGTTAAAAGGACTTCCCATTCTTTAATTCTCATTGTAATGGTAGATGGTGAGCAAATTGTACCATACACATAGTTGTCAATATCAATTGATATGCATGAATATATATAATTTATATTTTTTGTCACAACCCTCCTTTATCACTTTTGGATTTAAAATACAATTCTATTATATTTTTGATAAGCTATTTAAATGATTGAATGAATATCATAAATAGAATGAAAAATAATAACACACACACACACACATGGAAAACATACATTATTTTTATTTGTTTATTTTCCACATCCAATTATGGCACATGTTGTAGCAAGAATAAGAAGCTTCTAGAGCATTCTCCACAACCTTGCATGTAACTCCCCCCAATGAAGTTTAATCAATTTGCATGAAGTCCAAAATTGGGAAAGAATCTCCCTTTTAATTAAATTTTGTAGATAGTGGAATGGAGGGAATTTTCTTATAAAATTGTATGCAAATTCAAAGAAGGGAGTTGATTTTGTTTGGAAGGAAATTTCCCAAGTTTTAGAAATAGATCTTTTCTTTGGTAGTCTCATCTTTCGTTGTAGGAATTCTAAGTTGTTGTTGAAGGATTTCGCTCAAGTTGCAAGGAAGGATCAAAAGGATAACCAGTGGATTCAACATCAAGCTCGATAAACTAGGTTCTCTCCCTGTTATTTCACATTCGCTTATGAGGAATTTGTATTATCAACAGTTATGGATCTTCCTTCATATAAAGAAATTCTTTTATTTGTTTTTAAATCTTTTATATGGGGATAGATAATAATGATGATGCTTTCCTATAGTACACGTAAAAGACAGTTATTTATTTATTTTATTCCCTCAAGAAAATATGCCCAAGATCTTACTTTTTGTTTTTTCCAAAGATTTTAGCAAAAGTAAAATCATATTCTTTTATTTGTTTAAAATCTCTCTCTTTCTGAGATTAAAATTCTTCCTGTGTGATTTGAATCTTTAATCCATCTCTCTGGTTTTTTTGAATGGAATTTTGAATCTCATTCTTAAATCTCTCTGTGATTATTTTAAATCTTTGTGATTATTTCCTCTGTGGTTATTTTAAATCTCTCTCTGTGATTATTTTAAATTTCTCTATGATTATTCCCTCTGTAATCATTTTGAATCTCTCGGTGTTTATTTTAAATCTTTCTATGCTTATTAATTAGATAAATCTCCCTGTGAGTTGAACAAAGACCTCTCTGTGAGTATCAGTTGAATAAAATCCTCCTGTGAATACTAGAAACGAATCCTAGAAATAAACAATTTCCCTCTGAAGTCTGGAAATAAACTCCCTCCCTATGAATGCTGGATTAAGCTATCTCTCTCTCTGTAAATGTTAAACCCCTGTTTACTGTGAAAATCAATCTAAAACAATTATTTGATCATCTATTTTATCCATGTTCTTACTTTCATAAATAAATTTTCTTTTGTTTTTATATATATATGATTAAGTAGGGAATATGAAACCATATATATATATATAATGTTTATTTCGAATGTTAATATATATTAATGTCACATTATAATTATATTAAACTACATCCAAATGTCAAAATATATTAATGATTATGGTATGGTCTTCGAAAAATATTCAAAGGCATGATGGCAGCATGCAGGGGCGGCGACTATTGTTACCGCCGGGGGTAGTAGTACCCCCCACTACCCTGCGGTCACTGTCAGTGGCCGCAGGGTAGTGGAGTGGACCACGAGGCCCCCTCAACCCTGCAGGCCTGCACATGTAGGACCGTAGGGGGTGATGGGACCCATGGTCCCCACTCCCTCCTATTTGCTATTAAACAAAGCAATTTCGCTTTTTTAGTTATTATACTCTTTGAAATTGCAAATTGGAATTTTTAATAATTGTTTTAATTAAATTTTAAGTTAATTTTTTTATAATCATTTTTAATTAAATTTTAAGTTAATTTTTAATAATTTTTTTAGTTAAATTTTAAGTTAATTATCAATGATTGTTTTAGTTACATTTTTTTGTTAATTGCTAACAATTGTTTAGTTAAATTTTAAGTTAATAAATTAGCAAGAGATTGAAATAAAAAATTATTGTCTCAATCCCTTTAGGGGTTTATTGGACTACTTGATCAGTGATTTTGGCTCACTTAGAAACAAATAAGTCTTATTATTATGATTTGATCCAAAATTTCCAAAAGTATAAGCTAATCTCTCATTTGGAACTAGTAACTCTATAATTTAAATATTCTCATGATCGAAGTAAACATTACTTAATCTCATATGTAAATGTCACTATTATTACATCATGCGCATTACTTATATGTTAAATTGCATTCATTGATGAGTAAGTTACCTTCCCATTATCTTCATACAAGTTACATGTTTTAATATATGAGTTCATAATTGCCTTTATCATACCATTATATATTAATTAGTTGAGTTGTAGAAGAATGGTATTTCTTTTTATCAAATGGTACTTTGTTGCCATCAAAGTAGTTATTCAAATAATTAACTTTGAAAGGTCTAATTATGTACATTAATTTTGTGATTATTTTCAAGCATGATGTTTTCATAGCCCTTAGTTAGAAAACTAAATAAAAGAAGATGGAAACCAAAATCTAGTAGCATTCGGTATATACGGTGCCTCTGGGTCACGCTTACGGGTAATGCCGTCATGTTGAACTACTGCATTTAGCGCCTAATAAAGCTACATCAATGACGTCTGTGGCATTGTCCCTATAAATCGTCGAGGAGTAATAAGGGACACTTGGAAGCTAAAATCCAAGGGGCAGGTAATCCCCCTTGGATCAATAATCTAATAAGATAATTATCAAATGATTTTACATCCGTTGAGTTAAACCATAGTAAACCCCCTTTAGGATTGGTTAAGTAAAAATGCTTTTATGGAATTAATTTTTGAAGAGATATTGTTGTCGATTGGCAATTGGTCAAGGGTAATGCTTATGATAAGAATTAGGATCTAGTTATTTTAGGCCACAAGCAATAGGCCATCTTAAGCCTTTGTTTAAGTGCTACCACTGTGGGTAGCAACTACAGAGAAACTGTCTCGGACATTGACCCTAGAAAGGGTTGTGTACCCACTAATCACTTTACATCAAACCATAGAGTAGAAAATGGAACTACATACTTTATGCCTTGATCCCATGCTGAAGCGGGTATGTAGGCCATCTTGGGACATAGTTGTCCCTCGCACTCAGGTGTTCGTGGGTGGGGTCTAGGCTTGATAAAAGAAAGATTGAGTAAGAATCCTTTTTTGAAAGATAAGATAACTGAATTGGAAAAAGTAATTCAATGCATACTTGGAAGGAATCCCGTATGGATTTGCTTGACTTCCCGAGGCTTTAAGCCAAATTCCAAGGTGGAATTCAAGCTTGTATTATGTTATTAATTACTCCCAAGGACGGCGACCTCGGTGCACTTCTATTAGAAGAGTGTAGTACTCAGTGAGTGGCTCAGGACCCGAATGGTCCCGATGAGTCTAAGTCTCTGGCCAGAGCACCTCCTATCCCAATTGGCTAGATGCCTACCTCGCATGGGTAGATGCCTATCCCGATTTGGATAGATGGCTATGTTGTATGGGTAGATGCCTATCCTGTATTGGATAGATGAAGTCTTATGTCCCGTATGGTTAGATGTTCATCTCGGATGGATGAATGTCTAATCCAAATGGATGGATACCCAAAGTATGTGATTGAATCAAACACAAATGATTAAATTAAACCAAAAAAAAAAAAAAGAATGGTTAATTTTTTTGAGTTAATTATGATGGGTTACTACATTTTTGCATAATATAATTCATTCACATTTAATTGTTTCAATTACTAAATTTTCATTAGATTATTAAATAAATTATTTTGGATTTCATTAACCTCTAAAAAACTATATGAATGAAAAATTTAGACCAATGTTACATAAAGGAAGAAAACAAATTGAAAACCACAACATTATGTTATAGAGTTCAATCCAACTCACAAACATTACAAAAAAGATTATATAAATATTAAAATCAAATGAAAAGAGAGAGCCCCATTGATCTATTAAGGACTAGTCTCCTCGGATTCAAATGTAAGATAGAGATGAATGACACCAAAAAAAATGACAAAATGGTTTAATAAAAAAATGAATTATTAGTTCGAGAGACAAATATATCCAGCCTTATAAAGATCGACTCCATAACAAATTATTGAAAAAAATAAATTAATTTTTTTAAGAACACTTAACCAATTAATTTTTATTTTTTTAAAGTAATTATCATAATTGACCATTCCATAAACCATTTTAATCATTCCATTTCATAATATTCACTTGTGGTAGGCCTGTGATTATCTTTTAGTAATTATTACAATTGGGAAATCGACAGCCATTGATTAGTGGGGCAAAAAGCAGATAAAGTATAGCTAGTGCGAAAGAAATAGAGGCAAAAGAGGTGAGATTCTTACGGATACAATGAACACTTGGTAGCGCATCTTTTTTGCCTTTATTTCTTTCTTTCCGCACTATAATTTTTTTTTGTTTTTTGTGTGCAGTCAATTTCGTCACCGCATTGAGTGGTACCGATATTGTGATTATATGCCAAACCAGTCGACATCGGCATCAGCTATTTGCTCATCCAATTCGTCATCACAAAATCGAACATTCCTTAACTTCCGAAACATTCGAAGTTTTATTTAACACTCCCGAAACTTTCGCTCCATTAAATGTTCTCTACTTTAATGAACTGTTTTTAAATTTATAATATAAATTAGAGTATGAAGGAAAAAAAGTCATATACAATGTTATTTATTTCGTAGAATATTTTAGGTTTCATTCTAAATCAATAAAATTGTTTTGCATCTAATTAATTATGTGTAAGAAATTTGTCTATATAATTTATATATAATAGTTTATTTTTAGAAATAATATACTTACATTAATAAATTTTGAAAGATTTTATTTTTGTTAATATTAATGATTTATGAGGAGTTTTTGTTTGTTGATATTGACACTATATTTTTCATGTTTTTTAATTTAAATTTTTTTTTTTTTAATGGTAAGAGCTATCATTAAAGGGGATAGCACCCTTATATTAATTTCCAAAAAGGTTTACATAAAGACATCAAGCCTGATAGTAAGACCACAGTTAATATTTCTACCTATCTAACCCCTGTATACAAATTCTGAACAGACACATACTAACTATCCAACCCCACAAGCTACTATGCCACCTAATCCACCCCTGCATACATATTTAAGATGATTGAACAATACATCAAGGACAGAGTCAGTCCAAATCCTGATCAACATTAAGCCCCACCATTAAGAGTTTGCAATATGAGCCCTGCAAACTCTTCAACATTGATTACTGTTTATGTTGCTCCAGCTGAGAACCACCAAGTTTCAGAGTTTGTAACTCTGCGGAAAGGAGCCATATCCCCATTTAGTACGACACACCTGAAGACTTCCCAAGCATTTTCTCCAAACCTCCTCATCATCTCCTTTAATTCTTCCCTCTCCAAACATTTGCATTATGCCCTGTTTCTCTTACTGTCATCGGACTCATCACTCCCTTCATCCTCACTCTCCTCCTCTTCATCCTCAGAATCCGTGGGGAGTAATACGTCCGACTGGAAGTATATCTTCAAGATACTGATCCATACATTCTCTGACAGGCTTAAAATGGAGTTGGCGATGTAGTTCCCATTGACAGTCTTAACAAAGCCACACAGCCGCTCCATGGCTCTCTCCCTGGATTCCATGACATCCACTAAAGGCATAAGAACAACTTCATAGATATGGAGTCGCACCAGTCACGATCGAAGTTGAGTGTAATCCCCACCAGACATTTAATCGCCTCATATGCATACTCCTCTAAGATAAACAAATTGCAGAGTTGGGTGTCAAGTGTTTCCTCGCAATTCATGCACCCAATGTTGCCGAAGTATGCCATAGTCCAAGATAGTAATCAACTCTCTTACTCCCTGAAATCTGCTCAACACTCAACTTAATCAGGTCATGAGGCCAAGCATTGGGGGAAGCCAATTAATAGGTTTTGCGACATCTAGAAGGATCCATGTGAAACCACACATGCCAAAACAACCTAGAACATATAGCCTGCCCAAAACTATCCTTCTAGCCTTTCTTGTCAGTCACATGCATCTCAGGCCACCGACACTGCAAGTTTATGTAGGCAGTCTGCTAAGGTTGTGCTCAACCTCTGCCAACTACTCTACAATCGTAGGCCTCGGGACAAGAGGCATTATCCAATACCATCCCGATTTCTTTCCATCAAGTCTTTTCTACATAGTTCCGTAATCTCTACGCTTATTGATGTGAGATCTACTGACAGTTCTACCACATTCGAGTTGACACCCAGGTTGGCAAAAAGATCTGCCAATCGATTACCTTCTCGATGGATGTGAGAAATTTCATATGGTCTGATTGTTTGCAGGAGAGTGTGTATGCGTGGGAGCCATTTAGCCAATTTCCAGTTTGTAAATCTAGATTTAATCACCCCATTTATAATTATTTGTGAATCGCCTTCAATCTGTACATTAGTTAATCCTTTCTGTTTACAAAGCAACAGACTAGCCATGAGGGCTCTAAGTTCCGCTTCATTATTTGTGTCATTTCCAATATGTTCGTAGGTACCTGACAAAATATTCCCATCCTCATTTCGAATAACTGCACCATATCTGGCCAGCCCCAGATTGGCTTTGCAAGCCCCGTCAAAGTTGAGTTTTACCCAATTTCTATGAGGCTTGGCGCACCAGACATTTTCCTTGTCAATTCTCTTTTTGCGATAATGGAAGATAACATTTTTGAGAGACCAATTCCTCTCCATTTTCGCATCCCAATCATTGAATCTGAACTTTGTGACATTCCTTGATTTACCATAGATAGCTTCTTCAATGGAAGCCTTTAGATTGCTAAAGACAACATCTATTGGTTTAGATGTCTATTTGAATATTTGTTTGTTTCATTCCTCCAAATTAGCCAGACAATCATTGCACGATCCACTAGCCACAGTGCTCCCCACTTATTCTGGCTGAACATTGGCCATGAGATAAGGAATTTCTTTAGGGACTCGTTCCTGACTGTGCACAAGTTCACCATCCTTAGAAACCATTCCCATCACTTTTGAGCAAACGTGCAGTTGAAAAGCAGATGATCCACCGATTCTTCCTCAGTGTTGCATAACACACACCATCTTGATCCATGGATACCAATTGTCTTGAGTCTATCGCCAGTGAGAATACGCCTGTGTAGGGCTATGCATAAGAACGCCCCTACCTTAGGCAATATCTAGTTATTCCAACAAAGCTTTCCCGATCAGTTCAGATTGATAACTCTATGCCTCTGCACTTCATATCCCAACTTAACACTATATTCCCTTGACTTAGCAGCACACCAAAAAATACAATCCTCATCTCCTGAAGCTAAAATCGTTCTATTTCTCAGAATACCTTCTAGCCTTTTACACAATTCTGAGTTACTTATTGTTATCTTTTTCCAAGTCCTAATGCCGTGACTATCAACATCCTCAAAATAGTTAGCAACCTGCACTCCTATTGCAGATTCAATGGAATTAATCAAATTATGATCTTCGAAGATTTCTGAAAGGGGCAATTCACCATCCCAAGAGTCTTGCCAGAACTTATCCCTGCACCCGTTACCAACTTTCTAGGAGATGTGGTTCGTAATAATGTCCCAACTTTTTGAAATAAAGTTCCAAGTGGGAGAGCCCTTCTCTATATCAGCAATTGTGAGGATTCGATCTGGTGCATCCAAGTCCAGATATTTTTTCTGAAAAATTCTACACCACAATTTATTGGGATTCCTATACATTTTCCATACCAATTTCGCGCCAAGGGCCATGTTTTGGATATTCATTTTCCTCAACCCTGCACCCCCATCCTCTTTCAACATGCACATGGTATCCCAATTTATCAATGGTATCCTTCTTTGGTCCTTAGCCCCTTCCCAAATGAATTTCTTTAAAAGATCATCCAATTTCGCACCGACCACATTTGACATATGAAAGCATTGCATGCTATAAATTGGAACTGTTGGTAACACATATATTATTATTAAAAGTTGACTAGCCTGCGTAAGCCATCTATTCTTCCATTGTTCTAATTTCACCTTGCATGAGTTTAATACATCTTTCCATATCTAGGATTGTCTACTTCCCTTATTAAGTCTGATCCCAAGATATTTAAGAGGACAATCAGTGATACTAAAACCCAGGATATGAGCGATGCGATTTTGATTCAATCTACTTGTGTTAAAAAGGAATATGTGTGATTTGTCCTTATTCATTTCCTGCCCCAATAGCTGAGAATATTCCTCTAAAACTTCCAACACTCCTTTGGCTTCCCTCACCATAGCTTCTCCAACCATAATCGTGTGATCCGTGAACTGCGAGTGGGTGATGGGCTCTAACATTCTATGGAGTCGAATGCCACTCCATTGTCTGGCTACTTGTTTTTCTTTGATTAAGTTCCCTAGAACTTCTGCCATCAAGACAAAGAGAGCAAGGGATAGAGGGTCCCCTTGCCTTAGTCCATTACTCGCTTTGAAGAAACCATAGACCGCACTATTCACCAGTAAAGAGAAATTGACCGTGAATAAACAGAAAGAGACACAATCTATCCATTCTTTCAGAAATCCATAGCTTTTTAATACCTTAACCAAGAATTACCAAACCTTGTCATACGCTTTTACAACATCAAGCTTTATGATCATACCAGTTAATTTTTCTTTATGTATGGAGTGCATTACTTATGACACAAGAATAATGTTGTCTGCAAGTTCCCTTCCAAGAGTGAAGCCATTCTGGTTTTTTGAGATAAGGTGAGGTAAAATCTTCTTTAGTTTGATGGCCATAGCCTTTGAGATCATTTTGTATATGGTATTACATAATGATATGGGCCTAAAATCACTCATTGAGGTGCAATCCTATTTTTGGGGATTAAGGCAATGAGTGTGTTGTTCATCTCTTTTACAAACTTCCCTTTTTTCCTGAATTCTTCCACAACCATCCAGATGTCCTTTCCCATGAACTCCCAACATCTCTGATATAAATCCGCAGTCATACCATCAAGACCAAGGGCCTTGTGTGGGTGAAGCTCGAATGTAGCATTTTTTATTTCTTCCAAAGAATGTGGTTCACACAACATTAATGCCTCATCATCAGAGACCAGCTTATGTAGGATTTCAGATAGGCTACCATCAAATGCACTCCAAGACTGATTATTGCTCCCCAAATTACTCTCGAAGTGATCTAGTGCAGTTTGCACAATTTCAGCCTCCGTGTCTCTCAAATCTCCACTATCATCCAGAATTGTCATGATCTTATTCTTGGTCCTTCTGCCCTTTGAAGAGGCATGGAAAAAATTTGTGTTTCAGTCTCTCTCTACAATCCATAACACTCTTGATTTATCCCTCTAGTAGATTTCTTCTCTATTCAGTAGCTCCGCATATTGTTCCTTAAGTAACTTTTCTTTTAGATAGTCATTGTGGTCCATCCCTACAAACATGACTCTATTATTGATTTCTTCCAATTCTTCTTCAATTCTTAGTGTTTTTAGTGAAGATATTTTTTAATTAGAACATATTCCAATGCTTGATTTTATTTTTAATATATTGCATTCTTTTAACAAACTGGAAGCTAGGGGAACCTGAAAATGTGTTTCTTTCCAACCACCAAGACCTTAGTAGTTCTGTGAATGAAGGGTCCCTCCACTAATGCTCTGAAATTTAAAATAATTCCTATTCTTGGGAGATTCATGATTGCTGGATAACATAATCAATAGGTGATCCAAACCAGCTTGAGGGATAATATTAGTGTCCATGGATAAACTGCCATTAACCCACCATTCCCCCACAAAGAAATGATCCAATCGTTCAGAATTTTTTTGACAAATTGAGTCTTCTATTAGTCCATGTAAACTTACCATTTTTGGGAATAACATCCATCACCTGGCATTTTCATATGAATTCTCTGAAGTCCTCCATTACTTTTGTACTTTTTATGAGATCTCCATCTTTATCATCTATATCAAGAATTGCATTGAAGTCCCCAGCCATGATTACTTTGGGCATCTCCAAAACTTACGGTTGATCATAGATCTCTGACCATACCCTCAGTTTTTCATCTATTTTAACTGGACCGTAAATGTTAACAGAGGGAAGCCAATACCTCCTGCTTTGTTCTTAATGTTTCAGGCCATCCAAAACTCATTGGATGCAATTGGATCCACCTCAAAGACCTCTGAATTCCACAACATTCCAAGACCCCCAGAGGAACCTCTGGCATCTTGAAACAACCCTTCCCATTTATAACAATACTTAATGAATTCAAGCACCTTATCGCCACATAGCTTTGTTACCTATAGTAAAACCATATCAGATGCAAGCTTGATCAAAGATCTTTTGACCAAGCGTCTCTTGTTAGGGGTTGATAAACACCCGACATTCCATGATGTGATTCTAATTTCTTCCCAAGGGAGGGGCTGCCTCCCTTGGATTTCCTTATGAAGTCCCGAACGCTGACAATACCCTTCTCCGTGGCTTTTTCTTCTCTAATTTGTCTATTGCTTTTCCTACCTTTAGTCCTCTTTGCTCTGCCCAAAATGGTATTAACAAATTGACTAATTCATCTGGGGTCCAGGTTATCTAAAACATCTTCCTCTTCTTCTGGTTCTAAGTTGCTAGTGTCAGATTGCACTGTGCAGTCCCCAATATCGTTGGCAGTTGAAACCCCTATCGAGGGTGTCACGGTCCAAATCGGGATGACCTCCCTCATAGGGTTGTCTAATTCTAGATCCTTTTGATAGGGCTGAGGATTACGTTCAACATGGGTGTTGTCCTCTGGTTGTGTCACAGTCAACTGTGCCCTCGCATTCATTTTTTCTAGCCAGATCATTTTTTCATCCCTCTATTTTTTTGTTATATGCCCTTCGCACAAAGATTCTGCATTTTTTGGTTTGGTGTGTTTTGCTTCCACATTTTTGGCATGCATGGATTTCTTTCTCAACTTCAATGTTTTGCTTCCAAATCCCATTAGCCGTTATTAAATTAATGCAAGAAGGAATCTGTTTGACTGCAACAATTCTCATCCTTGCATACACATAAGAGTCATTATCAATTATGTCCTCATCGATTTCTAGCAAAGTTCCCAGTGATCTGCCAATTTTCTTGAGACATGGGTCCCCCTAATACTCAATCAAAAGATTGAACAGTCTAATCCAAACTGGTGAATCATAAGCTGCTAGATTTAACGGATCAAAATTGGGAGACCAGGGTTGAATGTATAGTGAAAATTTTTCAAAACACCAGTTTTTCGGATTTAGGGCTTGGTCCCTTTCTTCTTTTTTTGCAAATATTGTGACGAAAAAAGCCTTTTGGCAGGTATTTTACCACCACATGTCTGCCCCAATTTTTCTCCACCCAAGGCGTGATATATCTCCTAGGTTGCTTTGGTCCAATGATTCTGGAAATAATGGCAAGGTCTTCCCAAACACACTTCTTATCCACTACTTCACCCATTAAATTGATAGATATCTGATCGGGAAAGCTAGTATCTTCAATGGATTTAGGATGTTCCTTATCCGCATCATCAACTAGAATGTTATCGTGATTCTTGACTCTGTGAGTCGGACCAAAGTCGTTCCAATCGACATCCACAATGCACCATTTTGTCAAATTTTCCGAAGGTTGCTCCTTCCTGTGACCATTGGTAATATCATCTTCCATGTGCCAAAATTGTTGTAAGCTTCTAGTAGGGATTCGCCTTCCCGAGATCTTCCATGAAATGAAACCCTCTGCTCCTTGCCCACTATCTTCTGCGATTCGCACTCCTTCTACCTCTTGCACGCCCTTTGCACTTCACTCGCCATAAGTGGAATGTAAATCTCCATGTCAAAATATGCATTAAATCACCATTTCTAAAATACAAAATGTTGATGGACATCAATAAAAGTTATGGTTAGTGTTAGGTTCCAAACTGCTTCTCCACAATCCCAGAATATATATTGCCTTCAAGACTAGGGATTTGTCATCAAGAGAGAAAAGACGAGGTTTCATCAACAAATTATGGATGGTTAAAGGTTAATTACTAGAGTGGCTAGTATCTCGTGCACTTTGGGCTCAACTCTTAAAGTCATGATGGATATTTTGAGAGGCATTCTTAATAGGTTTGTACATCAACTAATATGTAATTTTACAAAAGGAATCAATACCTAGACCTAATGTATGCTCGATGCCATTTATCATCACTAGGTCAAAGACGAACTAGCTGCATAAAACCTCTTGTATAGTTGATAATACCTTACACAAGCACCTATGGATTTGGCATCAATGTTACAACCATCTAAGATATTTTCACTTGGTGTTTCTTATAGATTGGCAATGTGCATCCATATTGATTTTATTTCTTTCATGATTTAATAGTTTGGGTTTTCTTGATATTTGTTCACTAGTTTGTAACGTTTAATCATAAACAACATGCTACACCTACTGTAATCCTATTACTAATAAAGATGGAGGTGATAATTATAATTATGGAATGGCAAACCCTTCAACTATTGGAAATATTGTTAATGATGTCAAAGTGTGTTTTGTTCAGGAAGGGAGATTGTTGAAAATATGGTCATTGATTTCAAAATATGAATGTTGGAAATATTGTGGTTCATGACAAATTTTGATGGCAAAGTTTAAGAGATTTTTTTTATTACATTAGCTTCAACTGTTTGGCTAAATCGTGAAATTTTTTTATTTTTTGAAAGAGGTATATTTGGAGGTTGAATCACGAAATTTAATTACTTTGAAATAGGTGTAATTAGAGGCTAACTCATGGAATTTTATTATTTTGAAAGAGGTGTAATTAGAGGCTGACTCATGTTATTTTTTTTATTATGATTTAATTTTATGGGGCCAACCTATGTGTTTTACATAATTAATTTTGGTGCCTAAAGGGGTATAAAAAGGTTAAGCATGTGAGAAATGTTTTATTCTTTGAATATAGAGAAAAGAACATAGAGTAGATTTAATACGAAGCATATTTTTTGAATTCTAAAAATGTAGAAAAATAAGTCCATTTAATGAATAAACAACATCCAAAAGATGATTTTTTTCAAAAGAGGTTGGTGCCTCCTAAAAGAAAAGATTGGTGTCTCTTTCCAAGTTGGTGCTTAGTTTTGGGATTTGGTGTCTCTAGTAGGTTGGTGTCTACAAATTCTATTAGTATCAATTTTTTTCTTCAATGGGTTGGTGCTTGTGAACACTATAAGATCATTTTTTGTTGTGGATGGATTTTGTTAGTAGATCTAAGTAGTTATTCTCCTTTGTATTCCCCTAAAAGGATTTCCACTTAAATATTGTGTGGATATTGTGTGTTTTATATTATTGTGGTTGTTAAATTTCAAATAAGTAAAAAAAAATCTTATACTAATTCACCTCTCCTCTCGATATAATTGTTTGGACATCAATTAGTTTAGATCCCAGGAGAAGACATGTCTTTTCAAGAAGGTTTTTCCTCAAATAGAGCTCTATTTTTTTAAAAAGCAAACAATGCATTCTAAAGCATAATGATATTAACTTATCTAATGAATTTTGGATTTGACATTCGACAATCAATAGTGAGTGGTCATATAGATCCAACATCTCCACCAGTGAATTAGGATAGAAAGAAGGCTAGTTGAAACAACTCAAAAGCCATGAATGTTATCTTATGTGGTTTATTTGAATCTATTTTTGTTAAGGTAATACAATGTGATTCAAAAAATGAAATATAGGGAAAACTTAAAACTATCTATAAAGATGATGAAAACTTTAATAAGGCTAAGCTCCAAACCTATAGAAGATAGTTTGAGAGTGTGAAAATGAAAGAAAAAAATGTTGTAGCCTACTTGCTTCATGTGGATAAACTTGTCAAAACTATCAAAAACTTGGTGAAAATTTTAAAGAACCAATGGTCGTGCAAAATTTGTTGAGGTCACTTCCCTCAAGATTTGATGCAAAGATTTTTTATATTGAAGACATAAAAAATCTAAATTGATTAGCAATTGATGAATTTCTTATGATTCTTACAACATATGAAATAAGGAATAAAAATGAGAAGTCATCAAAATAAGATGTAAAATTCAAATTTTCAAAGAAGATGAATAATGAAAAGGATAAATAAAGCTACAACTTAGATGTAGAGGAAGATCATTTTATGATAAATTTATGGAAGGATCTAGAAAATATAAAGGTAATATACCATTTAAATGATTTAATTGTGGTAAAATAGGACATTTTGCTACTAGGTTTCCATATGTAGAAAAGGGTGATCTAGTAATGATGAAGGAAGCCATATTAACAAGAAGAAAGGAAGAAAACATGATTAATAAAGAATAATAACTTGCATAAATGTAAGAAAAGCATCTACTCCAAAAGGAACAAGAACCCATCCAAAGGGGGTGATGAAAGTCTCTCAAATAGTGGAAAAGAAAAAAAATTATTCATGTCAGTAGGAACAAGGGTTGATTACATCATGAAAGGTAAAGACAACCGTGTGAAAGAAAAGATGGACTCAAAAGAGGGAGAAGATGCTAAAATTGAAACATAAGTGGATCTTGAAGAAGAAATCATTTTTCCCTTAGTGAGATCAAGAAGCTTAAGAAAAAGAATCTAAAACAAAAATTACAACTGGAGCAACATGAAGAAGATGATTATGATTCCAAAGAAAAAAAATGTCACAAAACCTCGAGGAATTAAAAAAGATCATCATCATGAACCTTAAGATTCAACCAGAAGAGGCAAAAAAGATATGAGATGTGGTGAGAAATCAACTAAAGACAAAGGAAGAAGAATGTAAGAAGCTAGAGTCTAACATTGTTACCTTGAGGAAGGAACTAGCAAAAACAAGTGCTCAATTGAATAGAAGTGTAGCATCGTAAATTGTACACCCTTAATTGGGTGGTACAATTCCACACTTAGGTTAGCACCTGCCTTAGTGTGTTTGCATCTTGCATTTAAAATTACCTTTAAGAATTTAATTAATTAATTTAATTAAATCTAAAGTCTTATTTTATCTCTCTACACATCATAAAATTGGCCCCTTAACCCTAAGTGTGCCCCTTTTTATTTTATTCTCCTAATTAATCATTTCATCAAATATCCTAATTATGTCTTATTTCGACCTTCAAGGACCGATTTTTCATATCTAAACATCGCAAATTTCCACAAACTCATGGAATTTTCTTTAAAATCACAATATCTTGCTTCCCAAAAAATTTGGTGAAAAGTTGGTCAGACCATGTGTTCGGACCATGTTGGTACCAACATGGTCTTGACTTTTTCTCTCCGAATTTTGGGAGCATGTTTTGGTAGTATTTTAATATTCAAATCCAAGATATTGGTGAAAAATATCATTTCTAAGTCGGGCTATGACTCAAAACAAAGTTAGGGTCTCCTACATAAACCCTTTCTTTCTTGATTTGAAGATCTAAGATCTAGCGATTGATGGAGACTCTTGTGAATTGAACATACAGATTGTGTAAAGTCTACAAAAAAAAATCAATAATTTATCAAGCCTTCATCAATCATTTTAAACATCCATTAGGGTTTGGTATGGTTTCATGTTGTTTTCATGTCTTTGTATGAGCTTCATAACATTCATTTTCAGATTTAAAATCATGCTTTAGATCCACTATTGCATTTGTGATTTGAAGCATTTGCATTTACATTTACAATAATTTAGGCTTTTCTCTCCAAAGCATAGGGTAGAACTCTAGATTTACTTTCTTGTTCATTTAGGATCTTGCATACAGACAAGATTCTTGCACACACATTTTCAATACATTATCGACTATTAGTGGAGGTGGAAATCACTGAAACAAGGGGTTTGACTAAGGAAAAAACCTATATAGCCACCTAGACACCTTGTTTCAAGTTGCAGTGCATGTACAAGAATCCAACTTGACTCATGGAATTTTTGTTATAATTTAATTCTATAGGGTCAACCTATGTGTTTTGTGTAATTAATTTTTGGCACCTAAAAGGGTATTGAAACATGAAGCTTGTTTGTTTCAAGCATGGTGTGTGAGAAATTTTTTATGATCCAAACATAGAGTAGATTCAATATTTAATGTAGAGCAGATTTGATGTAGAACATATTCTATCAAGTGTGAAAGTGACAAAAATATGTTCATCATCTATTTAAAAAGAAGCACCGAGAAGGTGAAATTTCTCAAAAGAAGGTGGTGCATCCTAAAAGAAGAGATTGGTGTGTTTTTCTTGATTTGATGCTTACTTTTTTGGGATTAGTGTCTCTAGTAGGTTGGTTCCTATAAATTTTTCAAGTGGGTTCTTAGTTAAGAAAACAAAAACTCTCAAGAATTCAAATTTGAAATTCTACTAAACTAGACAAGCTCATGTTAGTGGCATCCACTTTTTGTGGCCACTGAATTAAGAATGTGAATGTTTGTTGGTGATTTGGTCTACAGTTTACATAATTCCATACCATATTTGGATGTATGAAGAATTAGTCTATGATTGAGTCAAGGCATCTAAATAGTGAAAACTATATCTTTAATTTTTTTTATTTGTAGGCCATTTGTAGGCAACCACAACATGCATTTCACTATGTATATTTATTTCATTATGTGTGTGTGTGAATACATAATGAAGGAAGGAGTACATACATCACAGTAGTCATAATATTCCAAATGTACTTTGTAAAATACAATTTTTTTTAATATTGGAGATTAAGGGGTTTAAAAAGGGGGCCACAAAAAGTGGTTCTATTTCATCAAAAAAGCATAACATATTGATTCATCTAATGTGCCCCACTAAAAAGTTAACTTCCTTTTATTATTTAAAAAAATACTTTGGTAAAAACATAGCTAGCACTATGTATTTTATCCCTAATTTTTTTACTAATTTTTAATGAACATATGATTTTTTCCTAATTTTCAAAGTGAGCACATCTTTAAAAACCTAAAATCGAGTGTGTAGGCACCTAAATTTAATGAAAACTAATCAAAATATTAAAAAATAGTTTATAGTGTATAGAAAAAATTCTAGGTTCTAAAAATGTAGTTTATTTAAATTTTAATGAATAGTTAAAAATAACACAAAAAATATCACACATTGGATTTTGATAAAAAGATAGATACATTAACAAAAAAAATTAAAGATGAAAACCTCAAAATACTAAAAACATATTAAAAATACATGCTTAGAAAGCTAAGATAGAGCTTAACACCATTGTGGTATTTTTAAAAAACTTTACATTGAAAAAAATGCACAAACTTGATGGACAACATGATCTAGATTGTGTCAATTTTTTTATAGTTTGAGAAAACACATATCTGGGCATTGAATTGTTCATACAACCTAGCTCCAGTCAAATACAACACAAAAGGATAGAAATTCTCAAGGAAAATAATAATACAAGTGCATTATGTAATACATTCACATTTTTGTTAAGTAAATTTAACTCTTTCTCACTCTCCATCCTCTCTATCCCTTCATCCTTCCCACTCTTTCCCTCCCTTGACCTCTATACCTAAATTTCACCCTCTCCCTCCCTCTCTCTCTTTTTCCATCCTTACATCTCTCTCTCTCTCTCTCTCTCTCTCTCTCTCTCTCACACACACACACACACACACACACACACACACACACACACACACACACACACACACACACACACACACACACACACACGCCTCTCTCTATGTTTTCCTCTTTACCTCTTCATCCTTCCCTCATTAGCCCCTATCTTTGTCTCTATATCTCTCAACTCTCTCTACCCCTCTAGGTCTCTCACTTCTCTATCCCCTTTCTAGGTATAGAATATACATGGTTTAGGATTATGGCCTAGATTTTATATTTTAGGGTTTAATATCTATAGGTTATGGTTTATAGCCTAGGGTTTATGCATTATGATTGACTATGGAGGGTTGATTATCTTCCTGTCCCTCCCTTCCCCCCCCCCTTCTCTCTCTCTCTCTCTCTCTCTCTCTCTCTCTCTCTCTCTCTCTCTCTCTCTCTCTCTCTCTCTCTCTCTCTCTCTCTCTCTCTCCATAATTTAAGGTTGTATCCATGGATGATATTTGTATTTAGCATTTAGAGCTTAGGGTTTATTTCTTAGGGTTCAAGGTTTAGGGGTTAATATATAGTGTTTAAGGTTTAAGGCTTAGGGTTTAGTGTATAGAGTTCAGGGTTTAGGGCTTAGGGTTTAAGGTTTATGATTTAGTATATAATGTTTAGGGCTCATGGTTTAGGGTATATAGTTGATGTTGGAGGGTTGAGGGTCTAGCTCTCCCTCTCTCCCTCCCTCTCCCTCTTCATCTCTTCTCTCTCTCTATGATTACTTAGGGTTTTCTTATTTCTATGGTCAATAGACCATAACACCAATGCATTATAACAACTTGAGTTATGGTTTAAATTGAGTAATCTCAAGGCTTGTTCAATCCAAAACATAATACATGCATGTTATAAGGTGAAAGTTTAATAACACGCTTGCCTTATGGTCTCTGGTGGGCCAAAAAATTGAGTGGACACTTTTTGGTGCCCCCCATATTTGTGAACTTACCCCTATGAACCTCATATTTGCACTTACAATACACTGGCTCAAGCAATAACATCCTACAAAAGAAATAAACATATATAGTATATGATAAACTAGTATAATATCTAGAAGATTATACAAATTTCTTGTGTGTAATGTTTTGGTGTTGCCTCTTCTTCTCATGTTGTTGCCACCAATAAAATGTAAGACAAGAGAGGAAAAAAGAACATGAAATAGAAAGAAAGTTTTGAGGTATTCAATTGAGTTAAATGAATGGACTTAATGAATGTTATTCCTCTTTGAATTGGTAATACTAATGAATTATTAAATGTTTGTTTGGTATAGGTCTTAAATTTTTGTCCTTAGGTTTTAATTTGTGAGCCTTCCACACTCTATTGTGTTCCTTGTTTATTTTATCTTCTCTTGTTTCTATGACTTCATTGGTGATCCTTACACCTTCGTGTGTGTTTGATATAGGTATAAAATGAGGAAGTGACTGGTAGCTTAGGTGTTGCATTTGATAGATGGGACACATAGCTGTGTTTTTTCTTTGAAGAGTATTTTATCTTTGGAAAACTATGATATATGACAGATCAGATCTGATAATGTGATGAGATAGATGGGCTTGTTTAAGGTTGACATGGTAGTTACTTTTTGAAACTACAAAATTTGATTTTGGATGATCATTACATATGGGGTGAGAATATTAAACTATATGCTTTTAAGATATTGCAAATATTCTTTGGAATGTTAACAACATAGATTGTGTATGAATTATTTAGAAGTTTTAATAATATTTTGTAACTTGTAAGACTTTAATAACTGCCATCCTTTTAAGATAAACAGAAACAAATTATATAACAAATATATTCTATACATTGTTTGGTATAAATTTAAGTACTTTTTGACTAAAAATTGGAACGTTATCATTAATAAGATTTTCCACTTAAAATCCCATTCAGATCAACTCCTATACCCACTATAAAACCACACTCCAATACGAACACCTCACCCCATATTCATACTAAATGAAAAGCAGGCCTGAGTTTAAGTTGAATGTGGGTGCGCCGTGCACACTTGGGAAGTTTCGAGGCAGGAGCTTCATCAAAGGAATATTTGAATCGGCTTCCTGGTGGCCACTCCCAAGTACCTAATCATGAGTTTATTGTTTTGATGTTCGTAATAATGAGAATACTTGAATTCGGCTGCGTAGTGCGGAGGAGCTGTTTCCATTGAACATGACTTGAGCTCAATGCACTTATTTTACTTCGCTTCAAATTAATCATTCTTTTCCGGTACAAGTCATGGAGTGTCTTGACCGTTCATCTCCAATAAGTTTATTTAGTAATTTTAAATTACTAATGAGTTTTGATTAATAAAGTATTGACTAATATACCTAATTATTGTATTATACGAAACCTTATTATTCCATGATTCATTTCTATTCAACTTAATTATTAATTGATTTAATTAATTAAAATTGATTTATTAGGTAGATATAATATATCTATAATATTTTTGTTTTTAAATTTAATTATTTTATTTTTTAGTTTATAATTTGTGGAAACTAACCATATCAAAGGGCTTCCTAGATATTTTAATTTGAGAAATGAAGAATTATCTTTTTTGATGAAAAATTGATTATGAGTGGATGTAATTCAAATGTATTACATGCAATGAGCATATATATTTTTTGTCATATTGTCTAATAATTGAAAGGAAGCTAACACTAAAGACGCTGACACTGAAGTCTCTTTCAATCTAGTGTTTCAATCAACATGTCAAAGGAAAAATACAATCACTCAAAAACCAAATCAACCCAATATGCATCCCCTCACAACAAATCCCATTAGAGATTTGATGAAACAATCGAGTGAGAAGAATCAACTAGCAAACCAAAGAAAGATTAATTATGATATGAGGTAGTAGGAAAAGAGCATAGTCATCCATTCAATTAGAGATATGAAGAATTCTTATTCAAAGTAGTGAATAGATCTTAGATTAGAGACAAGTTCCTTCCTTTCTCTTCTAGTAAAAATAGCAGTCTAATAAATGTAGGAAAACAAACGTACAAGTGAAAATAAAAGTGACAAAAGAAATATAGTAAATGGCATATAGATTACCATGCAATCAACCCTCAAAGTCAAACCCATTAAATCAATTTTAAAATATTATCCTTTCTTCGAATATAAGACATTTAGAAAATACTAAGAAGGTATCTATCTTGAAGTTAAAAAAAATGTTTCCACTTCCACTCTTGTGAAAGTTGTGTGTTTTTGTCTAGTAGAGGTTTAGTAAAAATCATCAATGCTTAATCTTTTAGAAGATCATTTCTTGAATTCTGACTGGATCAAAACCACTCTAATAGAAAAGACCTCTAACCTACTACTCACTTTCTTCGACATGTGTTCGCTAAATGATTCCCAATATAAAAGAGCAAGTTGGTCCTTCATCAATGCAAATGCTAATAAAAATATTCTTGTAAATTAGATTCTGGGGGTAGGCACTAATATTGTGATAAGTCAATATAAAAAGAAAGGGGATCTTCCTATTTGATATACTAGTCATGAAGCCATGAAGAATATGATGAGCAACTATCATCTAGAAAATAAAAAACCTTAAACCTTGAAGAGCGAAATATGCCTAGTTTAATAAGAGAAATGGTTCCAATTTATAGTTATTGTGTTATATTTTTAATTTCTAGGGGCATTTTTTCTTTTGTAGCTTTACATTTGAATTGCTCAAGTTCTTTCCAACCTGTAAGTCCATGATGCACTCCTTCCATAAGCCTAACAAATTCCTTCCAAGCTTTAAAGTGATATCATACTTTTGTGCCTCAAAACCTTCCTATTTTAAAAAATGTCAAACATTTAGTCCAATGCATGTATAGTATTGTGTTTAGCACTCTTAAATGGATGTAATACAACTTAGAAAGTGTATTACTCAAATGCAAGTTCATTAAGACCTCAAAGGAAGCATGAATCTATGTGTAATCTCTTTGTTGACAATGCAACATAATTTGAGGTAATGATGGGCATGATTTGGATGCAAAGCACAAAAAGTGGTACACCTATATAGGCTTTTGAGGTAATGATAGGCATGATTTGGATATAAAGCACAAAAGTGGTACACCTCCATGCTTGTAAACTAAAAAACTAAAAATGACTGAATTGACTCACAAATTGCATATGCGCCAACACCCTTGTGTTAAAAGATAGATCAATATACTCTATGTTCATTTTTTTAAACACAAAATATCTTTGACTGATAATAGATTTTTGATATAGATCAATTATGTAAGATATTTGATCTTCTGATCTATATGCATGTGCAAATATCTGTCCAATTTTAGTTCATTCTTGTATTCTCAAGTTTTATTATATATATTGACTTTATTGCCCAATATAGTAGGCATAGAATAGGAAAGCTTTGAGGCACTGCTCAAACCCTAGCAACGTTCAATCTAGAAACTATGACTAATGCTCTTTGGCACAGACAGTGTATTTCAAGGCTGGGTGAATTCTTGGGCAACAAAAATTAGCAAAACTGAGCTTATTAAGGAAGGATATGTCGTAACCTGTAGAGAATGAGAGACCTTGAACCTTCTTTTCTTCGCAATGATACCTGTTGTTCAAGCTTTGAAATCCCTAATGAAAGAAGGGAATGGGAGAGAGAAATAAATGCGGTTAATATCTAAAGCACGATTAGGGAGAAATAGTCAAGCATTGGAGCCTAATAGTGACTTGTTGGCCATCAAGGATGAGTCTACAACTAGGCAAGGCAGAGGGTTTTGCAAGACTGGAATCGAAGAAAAATATGAAGATTATGAGACAAAATATGCATAAAAAGACCTGTCCAACCCTGCTGCCTTTGCTGAAGGGACTAAGGAGAAATATAATAATGCCAATAGTGTTGATCGAGATGAATTAATGCCCGATAATTTAGGTAAAACCCTCAAAATTCAACTCCTTGATGACATTGTTGAGGTTATTTCAGAATATAAGAGCAAAATTATTATTTTAATTTTTATACGAGGGGTTCCTTCTAAAATTAAATTCTACAAATGGGCTCGATTTAATTGGGAGAGTAGGGGTTGGAAGATTAAAACCCTAAGATGTTTGGGTAAAGGGTATGTGGAATGTATGTTCAAGTCAGAAAACCATGCTCAAGCTAATTTAAAATATGGCACATGGATCCTTTGTGGGCAAATTTGTGACCTGCAAGCATGGACTTTCAATTTTTATTTTGAATGACCCTTTCGCTCACATTACCCCATGTGGGTTGAGCTCGCATTCCTCAATCTAGCTTTCACATCATTTCTAAAGGAGATTGTGTCCCAATTGGAGAGAGTTATCTGGTGCAAACCTAACTTTGACAAGTTTTCAAGTTTGCGAGTTCACCAAGGGCTTGTGTGGAGGTAGATCTAAATAAACCTTTGCTAGAGAACAATTTAAATTTTTTGGCCCAAGATTTGAAATGGACCATCCATTAGTTTATTTTAACAATCCAAACACATGTTTTTATTGTCAATAAGAAGGACACAAGATTCACGAATGCCATATCAGAAAAATAAATTAGTTTAGCTAGTTTCTAATTCTACTCCATCCAATAGCCAAGTGCCCTCTTCCAGTCGTGTTCACTCCCATTATTTAATTCAACCCTCTTCTCCCCCAACACTTGTCACTAATAAAATGCCTTTGTGTGATGTTGAAGAGTTTTTTGCCCCCTCCTTCAAGGATGCAGTCATGTTGGATGGTTGGACTTCTATTAGGAAGCAAAAAAGGCCACCCATCTCTTCCACTATCTTACCTTCTCCTTTGTCTTCTAAGGCTCAAGACTCTTCCCCTTCTCCTTGTTAGCCATCTCCTCAACCATGCCCTCCTTCATCCCATTATTCATCCCCTCAACCTTGCTCTCACAATTCCACACCCACTTCCTCTTTCCCTCGCCATCCTTCTAGATCTCCTTCATCTAAAGATCATGTGGCCAATGCTTCACAATTGAATCTTGAAAATAGTTTTGTTGCACTAGATCCCAATCAAAGGAATCTTCTCATTCCCATCATCAACTTTAGATTCCTCTCTTGGAATGTTTGAGGGATTTTTATCCCTCCTCATAAATATAAAGTAAAGGATATGGTCACTAAATGCAAGCCAGATGTATTTTCTTTAAGAAGTTAAAATTTGTAGCATTAAACTTGACGCTTCTTTATCTAATATTTGAAGACATGGTAGTTCCATGCATACATCTCATAATGATGGCAAAGGTGGGGTTGTTCTTGGTTTTTCTCCATGGGTTGCTAGATATATCATTAATAAATTTGAGGACCCTTCACATAGTTGTGTTTGGGCTCTCACCTTTATTAATGATCAACTCATATGATTTTTCTTAGTTTATTGCCCTAACCTTGTTAAGGAGTGAATTGATTTATGAAATTGGATGGCCAATCTTCCCATTGTTAATTGGGTTTTAGGGGGAGACTTCAATATGGTTGAACACTCTTACAGTCATAGTTGATCCAAACTATTTATAAAAACCTTCATATAATTGAAATAATAAAATACACAAATTTCACATAGTTAAACCTTAATTAATACAACTTGTTCAAACTACACTAAATAGATACAAAAAGTTACAAATCAATTCAAAGTTTAAATTCCATAAGCCGAGAGATTTGCAAATCATAAGGAAATTACTTTAGTTACAAGAGATCATACTTGGTCGATTTAGATTGAATATATAATATAAAGTTGAATACCATCCTGACTAGGACTCCCAACATCTATCTTCCACTCTTACAACATAGGTGAGAACACTGCCAGAGCGCTTTACCGCCCAACTGCAAAACATGTACACTTCCCCAAAGTTCTTCCTGACACGAAGAAGTGTCGACCATACACGAAGAAGTCTAGCAACTCAAAACTGGTAGGGGAAGGAATCTAGTGTAGCATAAAAATATCTAACAAACATATCACCAATGGCTATGTAGTCCTATTTCCATGATATGGCAAGAGGTAAGAAAATAAATCAACATGTATATCATATTGATTAAAAACTTTGGCCAACAATTTATGTCGATTACCCCCAAGTAAATCAGGTGTCAAGATTTACCCTCCCCTATTATTCCATATCCAGCACCCATCCCATACACACATGAAAAACAATGAACACACAGTGAAAACACCATAGGCACCAAGAATCCATGGGTGAATCCATAATAGTGGGTTACACTTTTTTTGTCAACTTTGACATTGCAACATTCATTTTTAGAAAAAAAAAAACTTCCCATTCAGACACCTATTACTGCTAAACTGTAAGGAATTTGTAGATGATGTGAGCTAGTGATTTGTGTCATTTTTTGTGTAGATTCTAAAAATATATTTTTAAAAAAAAAATTGGAATCAATTTGCTTCCATTTTTCTATCTCCCTCAAAAACTAGTTTTTTACAAAAAACAACATTTTTAAAGAGTGATATTCACTTGGTCAGACATAACTTTTTTTCTAAAATAGATATGAATGTGATTCTTTCGAATTTATTTTTGTAACATTCGTATCTAATGTTTGCAATTGGTTTCATATAATTATCTTTAATATTTTATATTTGATTAATTTTTGAAGTGACTTAACTCTAATTTTGACATATGTCCATTTGGTCATTCATAACTTGTTGTTTATGTAACTAAATTCATTTTTTTTGTTGGAAAAAGGACTTCAATATCTAGTGCATAGATATTTTTCAGAGTTTTTTTTTCACTTGTTTACTATTTTTACATAAGCATTGAACTTAGAAGTTGATGTTTGGTGTGAAACCTATGTTCAGTTATCCTTAAAAAAATCATAATAAAATCAATATATATTAAAATAATAATCATTGGAAAGCTCACTTTGAGTAGTACTATCATGCATTTGGGTTTGTCAAAATTCATGCATTTGAGCCCAAAATTTGAGCTTCGAAGGCCAAAAATTTGTAGAAACTAGGAGAGTTTGGGGGGGAGATCTCTAGTAGGTGGGTTTGATGGGTTAAATCGAACCTATGTTCTATCGAGCCCCTTTGAGTAAAAAAAATTTAAACAACCATGTTCTTTTTAGAAAACCATTAAAAAGGGGGGTTTGATCGAACCTAGGATCAATCAAACCCCCTTTTTTTAATAATTTTATATTCAATCGAATGTATTTAAAAAAATAAGTTTGATTGAATTATTTTTTTGGTCCAATCGAACATGGAATTTGATTGAAAGTGGTAAAAATTATGTTTTGAACAAACAAGTACAATTTCTTCGTCCAAAAAAGTGTAACCCACTATTGTGGTTTCACCCCCATGCAATATCCGTAAGACAAAAACCCACAATGAATATAAAGTCTCACAACATATACATGAGAACACAAAGGAATACAAGAGTACCTATGTTCTTGATAGTGCATCAATCAATACAACCCATAGCTCTACTCAAGAAGAAAATATGTCATCTCATATCGCTTGAAAAGTAAAAAGTTATCATGTAATTAGTTTAAACACGATTCACAAAGACAACAACTCACCTATGTTGATCAACATACATAAGCTTATCAAAACGTGAATCAAAACATCATTCATATTTGGTCTAGTTACCATTTTACAAAATTATGAAAAAAAATCCTTAAGGCATGATCAAATAAGCTATTGGTTTTCATACGTTCTACCACATTATTCTATTTTTAAATGACAACTTCAAGTTAATGATCCATATTCAGTATATAACCCCTTGTTAACTAAATCTATCAAGATAGTTCTTAATGGTCTAATGTTCTAAACAAGATTTTTTCATTACTTAGCTATCATTTCCTTACTCTATCCCTACGACCATAAAGATTAAAGATTATTAATCTTAAGATTCTAATATCTTGCAAATTTCACTATCTTGACGACCATAAAAATTAACATAACTTGAACCTTGACTAAGACTATGTTTATACAATCATCATTGAAGTTCTCTTGAATAACTTGATAAGCTGGGTATACTAAGTTATCTCTTATCCAATATTTCATAATAATCCATGATCATCAAAATGAGGTAATCTAATTAATACTTTCTCTCACATGACACTTTTACTCATCAATGGTTTCTAAGATAAAGACAATATAAGCATAATGGTCATTATGTTATGTACCAAATTGTGCTAAAAGTAATATCCATTAAATACTTAGCCAAATATTATATATTACTATTAACATTAAAAATAAACTCAAACCTCATAAAACAATATATTTACTTGTATTCATGAAATATCAACATCTACTACTATCATTATTTCATTTGATGCAACTAAGTATATGGTAGTGTCTCACTATTGAATAAAAACGTCACCATGATGTTTCTCTATGATTTAATAATCGCCAAGTCTTAAATATATAGATGAGGATTTAGCATTTACTACAATTGACTAACAGTAAAGTAATTTGTTCATAATTTATTTCTTATCACTAGATGAAATTGATTTGGGGTCTCATAAATTTACTTGTAAGGACGATGGTATCTTGGAATCAAAAGTAAAACAATAAGCAAAGCTTATTTTATTCGGGGATGACCCTTTGGTAAAATCATGGGGCTTCTTGCTTGTAGTGTCTACAATGTAGGTTCAAACCCCATGGGTTTGTCTCTACCGTGTTAACAATGGAGCATGCTTTACCTTGAGGAGAACCTTAGAGAAATAGTGGGGCTTCTTCCCTATAGTGCTTACATCCTTGGTTCAAACCATAAAGTTTTGGATGACCCTTTGGTGAAATGGTGGGGGTTCTTTCCTCTAGTGCCTACAACCTAGGTTCAAACCCCATGGGTTCATCTCTATCATGTTAACAATGGAGCATTCTCTACCTTGGGGAGAACCTTGGAGAAATAGTGGGGCTTCTTGGTTGTAGTGCTTAGATTCTTGGCTCAAACCATAAAGTTTTGGGATGAACCTTTGGTGAAATGGTGGGACTTCTTTCCTGTAGTGTCTACAACCTAGGTTCAAACCCCACAGGTTCATCTCTACTGTGTTAACAATGGAGCATACTTTACCTTGGGGAGAACCTTGGAGAAATAGTGGGGTTTCTTTCCTGTAGTGCTTACATCCTTGGTTCAAGCCATAAAGTTTTGACGATTGGGTGTGGGGGAGTGATAAGAAATAAGTCTAGCTATTGTATTGCGGCAATGGCACTCCCCATGGGATCCCAGACCAACCACTTAGCCAAGGCCATGGTTGCTTACCAAACTCTAGTCCTAGTTAAATCCATGGGATTTACTAAAGTCTGTCTAGAGGGAGACTCAAATAATATTGTTCAATTCCTAAAAGGCCTATCCTCCCCTTCATTGACCATAAAGAATATCATATCTCAAGCTAAGGAGATAATAAACTCTTTTGAGCTATGTATTGTGTCTCACAATTATAGGGAGACTGACACTATTGCTGACTGGGTTGCTGACATAGTCGTTTGTGCTGACCACACACACTATGAGCTGGAGAGGTGAGCTAGATCTTTCTCATGAGGCGCGGGAACTCCTCATTTATGATAGAGTGAATGGTTATGTGGGAGTGATAAGTAACTATGAAAATACACTTATCAATGAAAAAGGTCATAATAAATTGAAAAGAGTAGTGCTCGAAGATTGAGCTAGCATTTAATGCAGACAAGACTCCACATGTTTTGTGCATGCCCATTTCTATTTTGAAGACATTCTTTCTCTGCACTTTGATCTCTGTTTCTGCCTTGTTTTACATTGTGAAGGATAAGAATTTTCTGTTTATGGGCGCCATGGGAGGAAATAGGAAAAGAATTGAGCCGCTTTCCTATGATGAATGGAAAGAGAAGTTGAAGGCCTGGGCTATTCTGGAAATGGCTAAGATGACAGGGTATATGGAGATAATTGTAGGGAAAAATCCTACCATGATGAGAATTTTCAAAAAGAATTCGAAAGATGGTAAAATAACCATAGGAAGAAGAAAGGTTGAAATTGATGAAGGGATGATCACGAAAGTTACTGGTATGCCGATGGAAGGCAGAAAGTTTTATAGAGATAGGAAGCTCACTGAAGCTGCTATCAAGCGATTCCCGAAGGAGGAGCCTGAGAAAAGAAAGTTGGTGAAATCTAGCAAAACCTACTACTCTCCAAAAGTGATAAAGAAGGTACGGAGATGGATTTTGTTTTCTGTCATGTAATATGTTACTCTTGATGGTAGATACTCTTATGTCTAAGGTTATCACTTTGTGCTTCTGAATCATTTTCACCATAAAGACCTAGTGTCTATCCCTTTCTATTTTCTTAGCTCCCTTAACACTAGGATTAAGGATTTTAGGGGTAACCCGGATAGTAACCCTCCCATGCATGAAGGGTTAATGTTGCTCTTATACAACTATGTCAAGGCTTCCTCTATGCAACATTCCATCATCGAGCTCTCTGATTCGGATGATGAATATGAGGACTCTGATGATAGTGAAGATAATAGGTTTGATACTCAGTGGGAAGATGATGTTGAGAGGATTACCCCTGCTAAGGGTTCTACCAAGGAAAAGGAAAAAGATTTGGCATCTGGGTCCGAAAATAAGAAAGCTAGAAAAGAGGTTAAAAGGAAAAAGAAGTAAGGCTCAGGAAGAGACAAGCTTGCTTGAAGATGTTGAAGAAGATGATGAGGGGATGGAGACTGATAGTAATTATGTTACCCCTCTTCCAAAAAAGAAAAACAAGCGAAGCCCTATTATCACTGACATCAGCACTGATAAAGGGAACGATTCTCTTAATGCTCAACCTAATCCTCAGGACCCCAATAAATCCATTGATGATGTGGAAGAAGAGGGGAAGATGGTGAAGGAAGGTGATACTATGCCTCCTAATGCTATATATGTTAATGTGGAAACCCTTGAGAACTCTACCCTCGAGATCAACATTGACTACATAAATTCCCCTTTAACCATGCTGAATACCACGAAGAGTGGGATTATGGATTTCTGCAAGGTTATTGACTAGATCTATTGGGAGATCAACAGTTTGAAGATTAAGTTGGATGATTCAACCAGGAAAGTGACTACCCTTGAAGTTGTTGGTACTGGTAAGCTCAGTACCCTTCCCAACTACTTGAATGAATTGACTAAAGCCATCAATGATGCCGAGGCTATCACTGGTGCGTATGGCTCTCAATTTAAGGTTGTGGAGGATAAATTCAATGATTTGGAGAAGTGGGTTCTCAATCATGAGAATACCCTGAAGAAGATTGGAGAACAAAGCCAAAAAATATTGAAAGCCTCTTCCGAGAGCTTCAGTTTGATGATCAACAAGCTAGAATAGGTCCAACATGACAAGAACACCATTGATACAACCGAGGATAAGGTGTTGATTCTTGAAGTGGGGACAACTGGTCATGGTAAAATAACTCGTGCTAGTACTAGGAAGATGACCCAGCATGCCATGGAGCTAGAGGATTTGAAGAGTGTTGCTGCCTCGGTGGTTTTGCTGGAGCAAGAAGTGACGAAACTTATCATTAATATTTCTTAGGGTTTGGTGTTCGTGGTTGTCCCTTAGTTTTCTTTGTGTTGTCGCTTTGCCTCTTTTGGCTTCTTGCTGGCTTTTTGCCTTTGCCAGCTATCTTTCTATTGTGTTTTGTTCTTTCTAGCTGGACTTTAATGCTCTATCTTTTGATTATCTTTCTATAAAAGGTTTCCGGGCCCCTTCAAAACCTGTTTTTCACTTAATCGAAAACAAAGCATATTTTATTAATGTCCCTCTATTCATTAACTACTCAATATTTATTATTTAGTACTACAACATGTCATATTCTTTAGACTGTACAATTAAGATCAAGTTCTTATCAAGTAAATTGTCTTCCGAGTAAGAATTGAAAAGATCCGATCGCTAGGGTAAAACAATATCTACTATCTATTAGTCCCAAAAGATGATATCCCAATGGAGAGGCTAAAATTGGTGATGTAAAATGAAACACTCTAATAAATACGCTTGTCCTACAATATTGTGCACCGCTTAAGATATCCAGCAATGGTGGAGGGAAGAACATCTAAACACGGTAAAAGGAAGATTTGTTAAATAAATAAAATTGCAAGTGCCATAAGGCATTCTGGATGCACTTCCCAATATTGTAAGCTTGTTGGATTCTAAATGTACATAATCAAGCATGAGAAACTGTTTGACAAAACTCAGAAATATAGCAATGGAGCTATAGCTATGGTAAGCGTATAAAACGTGGTCGTAATAGCGGAGGCTTGGTTTCTGCAGGCATTGGAGGACGAAAAAGCCGCATTAATAAAAAACAATCTCTCTTTTAAACCATTATGCGATTCCTATATTATCAAGGAAACTCTAAAATAACCTGAAACTACGTTTTATTTTCTCTTGCCATCATACATGCAGACGGAGTAAGCACAGTCGAAGCCAAATAATATGAATCCTTAGATAATATGTATTCGAAGAGGATAAGGGTAGCAGAACAAGAAAGAATACAAACAAAAGGAATTCTTAGATGAAGGTCGACTTCTTTTATTTATGCCACGTCAGATCACGTAGCTTAGCTTTAGTTTTAAATTAACTACGTGTCTTCCCTTTTTAAAAGAAGCACTTAAACATTTACTTCTTCCTTTTATAAGGTATTACCTTAAACGAATATATTCTTACTTTTTAATAATAAAATATGCAATCTCTCCTTTCATTCTTTTATATATATATATATATATATATATATATTTACAATATTATATATTTAATTATGAATATAATTTTTAATTTTATTAAATTTAAAATTTAAAGGAAAAATTAATTAAAATATAAAAAATATACATAATCAACTTAATTATTAAATAATAATTTTAAAATAATATTGGGTGTGACACTATTCAATCTTAGCCATGAATGATTTGATAGTTGGTTATTTTGTCGGAACTCTTTAAGGTTGGTAGACTCTATTCATGACAAATTCTCTAGTCAATCTACAAACTGGTTTACCTGGTCTAATTGCAAAATGGGAAAGGACAAAAAGTTGAGCAACTTCGATAGATTCTACATATCCCCTATTTTACCCTTGCTTCATGATCATGAGGGATTGTGTTCTAGTGGACTATTTTGCTACTCTTTCTGATCATTATCCTATTTTTAGTAGCATAAGTTTCTCTCAAGCTTCACACATTGACCATTCTCTTCCATTCAAATTAAATGTTTCTCATCTAAAGAATCCTACTTGTTTACCTTCTCTTGTGGGGATATGGAATTCTTTGCCTAAGCCGAATGAAGGGGAGTCCTGGATTGACTGGTGGTGTGCAACCATTGTCCAATGTACTAACTTCTTATGATCTTTTGGAAAAAAAATCGATTGGCAAAGCAAGCATAAGGAAAAATCACTCCAAGGAAAACTTGTTCTCAGGCGAGAAAGCTCCTAAATGATGATACTTGCAATATCAAAATTCAAACTTCTATTGCTACTACAGAAGCTCAATTGTACAAAATTGACAATTATAAAGGAAAAGGGGCTAAAGTCAGATCTAGACTTCACTAGATAAAAGAAGGGAATGAAAACACTAAATACTCTTTTAATTATCTCAATTATAAGCATAAAAAGGAAAGAATCAATGGGATAAGAGATGAATTTGATGTATTATAGACTAACCCTTCTAAGATACGCAATGCTTTCAAATGATTCTATGAAAATGTTTTTAAAGATTATCATTGGTAGGATATTCAAGAAAACCTTGAGGACATGGTATAAAATTATATCTCTAACATAATAGACTCTAATTATACTCAATATTTGGATAGAATTTTATCATTGGAAGAGGAGGAAAAGGCTCTCTTCTCCATGGCTCCATACAAAAGTCCTGGTAGTGATGGACTCCCAATATAATTCTATCAAGCGATATGGGCACACTTTAAAGAAGATTTTTACTGCTTATACTTAGAGGCTTTTAAAAATAGATCATTGGGCCCTATTATTAATGGTAGTATAATCAAACTTATTCCTAAAAGAAAACAAGAAGATCCTATTTTTGGTTGGTGTCTTATAACCTTGCTTAACACTTCCTATAAAAATATATCAAAAGCCTTGGGCATTAGGATCAAATCGGTGTTCCAAATAATTGTCATAGCCATAAAAATAAGCTTCATCATTGACATTTTTATTCTTGATAATATTATGTTGGCATGGGAAACTTGTGAATGGGCTCAACAAACTAGACAAAATGCCATTTTGATCAAGCTAGACTTTAATAAAGCTTATGATAGAATTCATTAGAGTTTTATTCTTAAGATGCTTCAATGGCTAGGTTTCAGTCCAAAACTTTGAGCTCATATTCAAATTCTTTTTCAAGATGTTAATGCTTAGAATATTATTAATAATATGATGACAAATCCATTTTTTTTAGAGAGATCTATCTGGCAAGGTTGTCCCTTAGCCCCATACCTCTATCTCCTTACAGTTGATGCTCTAGGATATTTACTTCAAAGTGCTAATAATATGAATTTGATCTCTCGAATCTCTATTCCTAATAATTTGGTTGTTACTAATTCTTATTATGCTAATGAGAGCCTCTTATTTTTGCAAAATTTGAAACAAAAAATTCCAATACGATGGACATATTGGAGTTGTATTTTGTTGTTTCAGGCTCTAAAATTGCACATGCTAAAACTAAATTTTTGTTGGTTCAAAATGACCCTATTCTTGAATGGATTCCCCAAGAATGGAAGCAAATCAAACACAAGGAAATTGTGAAGTACCTTGGTATACCATTTTGGTATCTGGGTGTCTGTTTCAAATATGTGGAATTGGTACATTAATAGTCAAAAATAATTTTTTCAATTGGGGAAATAAATTTCTATCTTTGGCTGGAAAAATAGAAGTGTCAATATAATTTTTGTTGCAACACATGTCTACTATTACTCTTACTAGATGTCCTCAAAAAATGGACACAATGACTTAATCAAGATTATCCATCAATTTATTTGGGCTAAATGGGATGGTAATAAAGGTTCCATATCTACTTCATGGACTCGTTGTATCCAACCAAAATACAAAGGTGGTTTGGGGCTTATGGACCCAAGAACCTAAGAGTTTTGTTTGGCTACCAAATGGATCATTACAGTTGTTCATGGGAATGAACCATGGAAGGTTCTTATAAGGAACCACATTAATCTCACCACTATCAAGGGAAAATAGTAACAAGTGGGATGGTTAGATAAATTTATTTATGCCTCATTTTTTCATTCAAAGCTTCCTCTCCCCATCAGTCTATTTGGAGGGATTGGCAACATAATTCCTATCATTTAAAATGGAAGGGTAACTCTCACCAAGATGGTTTGAGTTTCTCCACTTCTTCTATTTGGTAGAATAAGTAAATTCTTTATAAGGGTCAACCCCTTGCTTTATGCTTTCCAGAACAATCTTACACTCTCTTTAAAAAATGATTATGTAATGTTGGAGATCTTTGGGATTTTCAGACTATGAACCACTTTTCATGGTATGATGTTAAAAACCAATTCAATATAAGCAATATATACAAAGAGTTTCTGATTTTTGTATGATCTTTGGTTTTTTTGGAGCTTATTATGAAATTATGTACTCTTATTTATTGCAATTTCTATAAAGATTGGTTATAGTTGTCATCATATCCTTTTCATTTATTTCCTTTAAAGAAGGTTTACTTACAGTTGCTTCCAAAGTTATCCTTAAAGTATCAACTGAATTCCAAATGGAATTGTAGGTTTAATGAAAATTTTGGTCAAAACTTTCAAGTCGGATTTGGAAATCAAAAGCCCATTCAGATGCTCAATTAATTTCTTGGAAGATTTTAAATTACAAACTACCTATCACAAACAAGCTAAAGTGTATGATGGTCCAACCAATTAATTTCCCACTCTATCAAAGGCAAGAAAACACAAGGCATATTTTTGGGGGATGTCAATTTCTTAAAAATAATGGAATTTGGTTTTCAATGATTTGCCAATTATTTTTGCACACAAATTAAATTGTAAAGAAGCCCTTCTTTATGTGGTTTTGCATTCTAATATTATAGTTGATACAGTCAGGCATATTATCTTGTTTCATGTATGGAGATACATGTGTAAAGCTATTTTTAGTAACCTTAATGTTCACCAGGAAGCTGCATTTCTAGGGCTTTATTCAAATATTTTTTACTTGTATTTTCTCAACTATAGACTTGAGGATAAAATGAACCTTAAGATTGATTTCCAAATCCGACAAATCAAAGTTCAAGTGAAGACATTTCTCAATAAAGAAAAGGTTGTCATTACTCAGGGCCTAAGGTCTTCTTTGTAGGATTGGTAATGTCATTCTTGGTTCCATTGAAAATCAAGCTACTAATGTTCTTTCATCTTTCATCTTTAATCTTTCTAATAGTAGTTATGTTCTTTTCACTACCAATTAGTTTTTCTACAACTATTGTCTTGTATTTCTTAGGTTTAGCTATGGTATGTTTGCAATATCTAATGGCCAGTTGTTACTTATGTGTTCTATAATAGCTTTGTGTTGCTTATTTTTATATTACTTCACCTATTATATCATTTTTAATATCTTATTTTAACTTGTTGCATTATTTTTCCTGATGAAGAAAAATAAAAGTTGCTACAAGGCAAACACCATTAAACCCATTTGGAGGGAGGTTCTGAAGGTGTTAAATGGAATACAACACCATGGATAGTCAGTACTCGTTAGTCTTTAGACATCATTTTTTTTATGCTTAATCACTTTAGACACTACGTTAGGGTTTCTTTTCCTTTCTATTTTCTATCGTCCCTCAATGCTAGCATTTTTTAGCATAGAGAGAATCCTAGTTCTAACCCTATCCTTCATGAGGGTCTTTTGGTTCTTATTTCTGAACACTTTAAGGCCATCTCTTCCAAACCTAATTCCCCCCTCATTTCTATTTCAGAGGATACATGGAGTTAGAAACCCAAAGTTCTAATTGATGCCAACTGAAACATGGACATCGAGGATGAGTGCCCTATTCCCCACTATGAAAAAAGCTAAGACTATTACACCTCATGCATGGAAACGAAGGAATATTGACTTAGATTTGGACCCCTCTCCTGCCTCAAGTGCCAAGATTGCCTCTAAGAAGTTAAAAGGCCGTCCTCTTCCTAAGGGCAAGGCTCTTGACTTGAGGGATATTTTCCTGTGCATGATAATCAAGCTCCCTAGTCTCCCCTGCATTCTCTTAACTCTTACCCATCTACGAATAAGGAGAAATTAAATAGACCCCGGTTCCCCAACCAGCTCCACCCATGCTCTCGCCTGCTCAATTTGGACTAGGAGTTCCCGACTAATATCTTGGCTATTGCTAGAAATGGGGTAGTGGATTCTTTTCGGATAATGAAGTGGGCTTTCCATGAGATCAATAATCTCAACATAAAACAGAGAGCCATTGACATCAAAGTGAAAATGATGGAAAATTACGGTGAGGGCTCTCATTATAGATAGGGTTCCAAGGGTAATGACCTTTGGACAAAAGAGGAAAAGCTTTCAATTATTAATTGTTTCATGCTAAAACAGTTGAAGCCTTGGAAAACCTAAATAAGGAATATGAGAGTAAGATTACAACCATGGAGAAGAAAATTAAAAGCATTAAAGAATCTCTCCACTTCATTATGTCCCATAGTCATAGTGTTATCAGGACCACTGTTGATAGCTTGAACACCATGGTTATGACTATGGAGAAGGGATATCAAAGCAACTTAGTTGTGGAGCTAAACTTGGAAAAGGAAAAAGGAAATGATAAGTTAGAGGGTCCAAGCAAGAGAACACGGGCCAATTTGAAGAGGAAAGTTGATAAACCCTTGTAGGAGATCTAGGAATTCAAGAAAGTGGCTCAGAACATGAATCAACTAGATGCAGAGGTCGCTGAGGCCCTTAAGACTTTGGCTTAGTTGTCTTCAGCTTCTATTTGGATTTTTGCAGGCTTTTTGCTAGTGCTAGGCTACCTTTTTCTCTGGTTTTTTTCTCTTTTGGCAGCATTTTGCTTAATTGTTATGCTTTTAATGTTTTATCCTAGTGATTGACCTATTGTAAAGAGTTTAGGGTCCCTTCAAAACCTGTTTTTACCGTAATCAATTTTTTTTGCATTATTTCAACAAAAAAGTCTTGGTGATGAGATATTAACCAAATTAGAGTATTTAATTTAAATGCATCTCTCTTAGTTGTCCTTTATAGTGCAATGGTTTTAATTTTCACATAATTTCATGAAATTGGCAAGGCAAATTATATAAAATGATAGAGCGGTTATGTTTTGGTTGTATTATTATAGTGATGTTCTAGAAGAATTCATAACTTGATCATGTGTATATTTTAAAATAAAATGCACAATGTCAGTTCTTGTTGTTGCTTTAGCATTTTATTTGACACAAAAATGTGTATTTCTATAATCTAGAGTCAACTTTTTCATGTGAATCAATGTTTTTCTTGCTAGCAAAGTAAATCCAAGCCGAATATAGTCTATGTTATGAGATTGAAAATGTGGTTGGTATCCAAATTAAAAAGAGGTACTACTATGAATTTATTAGTTTTTTTAGAAATCTATTTACATTTATAACAATCTTTGTTCGGGTGACTACTATTTTTTTTCATCAGTATTGATATTTTTACATATGACATTCAAATTTATTTATATTGTTAGTTAATGTGGTTTTGTCAATAGCTAAATTGAGAATTTTTTAATTTAATTTTTTCTAGTTTTAACATTGAATTTCTAAAATCTTAAATGTTTTCTTTTAGATTGTAGAAATCAAGTATAGCACTACCTATAAACTATAGTGTGTCGAATAAACTTTTTAACATGACTAGTGGTGCTGGCACGACACGTCCTCTGGTATCACGTGGGATAGGGAGAGACTAAACCTTGTGACCTCATGCTTCACCACTAGAAGCTCTCACCAATCGAGCTAGGACCCTAGCCCTATAAAGTCTTAAACTCAATATCTATAATTTTTTATAATTTGCAAAAATAAAATGTTACTCCTCTTTTCTGAGTTCTTTAAAAATTGTTAAATATTCATTGAAACATAGTGAAAATAGAAATGAAATATTATTTATTTAATTATTATTGATTAAGAACATTCAAGTTATATTTTCGGTATAAATATTTTATTAATATAAAAGATACTTGAAGTTTATATTTTTTGAGTGATAGAACTATTTTCCTCATATTGAACATAGTTCTAGCAAGTTTCCTAGACATAGTTTCATGTATATATAGCATTTCGTGCATCCTTTAAGAAAAATATCTAATGACAATTTCTTTTTGTTGGAACTAATGAACACTAAGAAGGGGGGGCGAGGTTTGAATCAGTGTTCTACAATTTACAAATTTATTTAATTGATTCTTAAATCACCGTATGCATAAGAATGAAGGTAAAGTGCAAAAACATAAACCAATCAACCACAATACCATCACTAGAATTTTTATGGGAAAACCTAGAAAGGGAAAAACCACGATGGGATTTGAACCCACAATATTATTATACTTTGATAAAGAGTATGATAATATTACATGAAGGGGAATGCACTTGCATTTAGGCACACTGCCTAGAGCTCATTGCTAAAATACAAAAGGGATACAACTCGAAGGAAGGCAAACTTCCTTACAGACAATTACAATTGATTAGAATAATGAATGAACTAAAGAATAGCATCTACATATGCCAAACGATAGTTTTGATTAAACTCAATTAGTGTCCTGCAATTGTTCTTCTTGTCTACTCTGTTTTGTTGTACTGTCATATATCAGAACACTAAAACCTTCAATCACATTCACCAAACTTCACACATTCATTCATACAAACTTCTCACACTCATATCATTTTCCAAAATGCTTAACCAAATCAATCTTATATATCCGCACCACCAAAATAAATCAACTACCATGTCGGCTTCAAAAAACTACATAACACGCAACATGAAACATGCACCAACAAGTGAGCTCAATCCATCCACAAAACTATATTGGGGGCCTAAACAAAATGATAATAATCTTCACATGTATCAACCCAATCACCTTGAACATGAAACCAATCACCAATGTCAACCCAAGAATTTTGCAACACATGTTACGCAAAATACCTCTATTCTTCTGGGATTACTGGATACCAGACCTTCAATCTCACTCATGAATTAACACCGGATATCAAGATTATGGAATAATCTACCTCAAACCTTAAATTATATACCTCTATCGCCACAACTAAAATCAAGATCTTCACACTAAACTCATACTCTACTAGTAACTGTGTTCCACTTTTGAAACTTATGCCTCATGATAAAATGACTTCCAATAAATCAAATCTACATGCACCGAATATGATTTCTAGACTAAGTTGCCATCAATGACAACCCCTAAACACTTCTCATGCATTAATATTGACCGTAACAGTGCCTCTTGCCAACACCTTTTTCCTATTTCTCATTGATTGATACAATTTCCATTAATTAAGGGCCATGCCAATGATCAACATAACTATATGCAAGGATTTCAATGGAACTAAAAATAAATCTTAAATCTTTATCTCTTGTGACAATTTCTTGGTGATTTGGAAAAAAAATTATAATTAGCATAACCATAAGGGTATGTGCACAAATATGGTGGTCAGAAAAGTGGACACCACCAAAAAAAAAAAATGAAAAACAAGCAGCGTGTATGCGGTACTAAAATTTGAAATCACCACGTACGCGTTGTTTTTAGGAAAGTGAGCACGTATGCTCTGTTTTTATGAAAGTGAGTGAATACGTGCTATTTTTAGGAAAATGAACACGTATGCTATCATAAGCCCTAAAAAACCGTGTACGCGGGTACCTATCAATTTTTTTTAAAAAAAGGGACCGGGTCTTATTTTCCCCATGACCACGATGTTTTTCCTCCTTTTTCTCCATGAAACTATGAACGGGCTACCACATTTCTCCACCAAAATTCTATGGATCAAGGTTAGTTTTTCTTAATTTTTGTCTTTCTTTCTCATTTATTCAATTTGTTTTACGTTTTGAATTTAATTTCATTTATTTTGATTAGCATTTTTTATTTTTGGTTTCAAAAACCAGATTCTGATAATCCACAGCAACAACAACAACAACAAAATGCACCTCCTAAAAACCCCAAACAAAACCCACAAGATACACCTCCAGTTCCTCCTTTTGACTGTACACCTAAAACCCAAAAGCAATTGATTAATTAGTTAGGGAAAAGAACATCTAAAATAAATAGATTGATTAATAAATTGAAAACATTTGAGCTTGAGCATCATAAATCCCTTGCCACTAGCCTAGAAACATTAGCTAGTGGTGCCACAGCCATTTCCACACAAATTAAAAAATGGGAAAACTTTAGGGATATGTGTCGTCAATACTATGCAGGTGGGTTATCATATGAGGGACTAAAAAAAAAAACATTAGTAAACAACAAATATGTGCCCTTTTTGTTGATCCTAAAACTAGTCAGTTGTTACCTCTTAATGCAAAGAGGTTTCCCATACATTGGTGTACCAATGTGCAGATGAAGAAACTTTTTTGGCAGAGGTGGTGGATGGTCTTTGATGATTCACCTTGTAATAATTATGAGGTGCCATTGTATTTTTTGAGAAAAGTATACTATGAGTTTTTCCTCAATGTGCGGCCAAACTATTTTGACATGAGAGAGTTCTATGGTAGAGGTGGTGGCTTTGCCTAAGATAGACGTGGAGCCCATAGGTGATTAGCCCTAGAGATTCGCCATCCCCTAGAACCCAAATCCAAGGTGCATCAGGATGTCCCAATAGAGATGAAAGAGTCGATGGAGCTACAGACACTGCAGGCGGCCACAACATTGACTGGTGCCATCATCCAACATGGGACACAGTTAGAACACCCTCTTGTATTGGATGATGAGCCATTAGTTGCTCCAGGTGGCGATAGCAAGCCTATTCAACATGTGTATGTTAGTTTCTTGGGGATATGCTCAGGGAAAGATGACACGGCCACTGCAAATTGATCCACATCACATTTGTTCATGATTTGTGGGAGTAGATGTTAGACCCACACGACTAAAGATGTGGCACTAATAGAAGAGTTGATGGACATGTTGTTTGGCCATCAGCCTTAGACACAAGTGTGTTGATTTGAATTCTTAGCATTTTATTTATCAGTCACTTTAAATTTTTAATTGCATAAATGAATTTTCATTTATACATCGATTTAAATTGATATAAATAATATGCATTTCAGGATGCAGTAGCAATATCCCATACTCCTCCCGCAGTTACTACAGCTGCAACTTCGATGCATGAGGTATAAATTTTGTAACATGTTAAAATAGAATAGTACACTTTGAATTCAAAAAAATTACAAGATATACTAACTATCTTTAATGATTGGTCCAATTTTCGGTTTGTAGGTGTTGACAGGGGACCAAATGTCCCAGATTGATGACATCACGCTCTCAGTGATTGATTTTAGCCTACAAGGATATACGGTATCATATTTTGTATGCCCTTTTTTATGTATTATTTTGATGGAATATGCAAGTCATTTCATTTTAGATTTTTAAAATTATTTTTAATATATTATCTTTACTAATATCTCATGTTAGTTTTATTTTTTTAGGGTACCCCCTCCACGTCTAGGCCTCGTCCTTAGCAAAAGGATTCCTCGAAGATGCCAAAACATGGGAATAAGGTATTTGAACATATTTTTAGTTGTGCAATTGTTTGAAATGTTGAATGCATAGTTACGTTGTTAATTGTGAACTATTTTCAATTGCAAAGGAATTATAGTTAAATGCTTAGTTACATTGTTAATTGTGAACTATTTTTTACAAAAGAATTCTAACTTGGCTTTTTAATTGTGGTTTTGCATCCATCTACAAAGCCACATATTGCATCGAAGAGGCTCGATTTTAATGATCCACCACAAGTTTAGCATGATATAGTGTTAGTTGTGGTCATAGAATGACCAATACATGTAGGTATATTCTACATTTTTATTGTATATCGATTTGGACATGGCATATGCCACATTTTTGTAATACTTGTATTGACTTGGCAGACATACCTTTTTTTGATAAATATAGAAATATTGATATTCGATACAATAAATGTGTACAAAGTTCATTATTGTGTATTTGTTGTATTTTGTGGCTATACTTTTCTCAAGTTAATTGATAATTTGCCTATGTAATCAACAATATGAATATAAACAACAAAAAATCTATGATATAAAACATTGCAATCGTGGAATATGATTTGATAAAATTTCTAAAATGTTTAATTAACCCTACAAAACTCCTTGTATTCAGATCATTATTTTGTATTCGTTGTATTTGGTGGCTTCCCTTTTATAAATTTGAATGAATATTTGCCTATGTAATCAACAATATGAATATGAAAAACAAAAATTGACAATATGAATATAAACAACAATATGTGTGTGGTGCGAGAGCACCCTCATGCTCGCTATGGTCAAATTTTGGCTCTCGTGTTTGGGATCATTTGGATCAAAGATGTAAAAGTTACTCAATTATTGTCAAAGTTTCTCAATTATCATTAAGGTTGTCAAAGTTTGGCTTCATTTGGATAAAAGATGTAAAAGTTGCTCAGTTGTTGTCAAAGTTGTCAAAGTTGCAAGATAGGCTGGAATTTATTCGGTTCATTGTGTGTAGAACTTGACATCATGAGCACATCCAGGTGCATAGGTTTATGCTAGGCATGCTCCTCTCATGCATACCTATGCATCAGAATGTCAAGAATCATACCCTACCTATGCAATCACTCAAGTACCGCCCTGAGTTCAAAAATTGTCAAAATTTGGCAGACGATTTCTTCGAATCTAGGATACATATGATCGATCCGTTTGAACCTGTGAGGTCGCATGAGGCTCCTCTATAATGGCCTATCTTGATTTTTGATGACTCAGAGCCATTTTCAATTGGTAGCATTTTTTCACTTGCTACAAAAACTATCAGGTGCATGCAATGCAAAGTTGCAAGAGAGGCTAGAATTGATTTAATTCATCATGTGCACAAACCGACATGATGAGCACATCCAAGTGGGTAGGTTTATGCTAGGCAGTCTCTTCTCGTGCATCCCAAAGCGTCAGAATGTTGACAGTCATACTTTACCAACATCATCTCTCAAGTGTCCTGAGTCCAAAAAAATGTCAAACTTTGACGAACGGTTTCTTCCAATCTAGAACACATATGATTAATCTGTTTGAACCTCTAGGTTGCATGAGGATCCTCTACAATTTATATCTCATTTTTTGATGAATCGGGGCCATTTTTAATTGGTAGCATTTTTTCATCTGCTGCATAATTCGTCAGTTGCATGCAATGCAAAATTGCAAGATAGGGTAGAATTGATTTGGTCCATCATGTGCACAAACCAACATCATGAGCATGTCTAGGTGGGCAGGTTTATGCTAGGCATGCTCCTCATGCATCCCAAAGTATCAGAACGTCAAGTCATACCCTACCGACACGATCTCTCAAGTGCTCTAAGTCCAAAAAATTGTCAAACTTTGTTAGAGTGTTTCTTCCAATCTAGGACATGTATGATAGATAGTTTTTAACTTGTGGGGTCATGTGAGTCTCCTTTACAATGGACTATCTTATTTTCTAATGACACGGAGATATTTTCAATTGGTAGCATTTTTTTGCTTGCTACAAAAACTGTCAGTTGGATGCAATGCAAAGTTGAAAGATAGGCTAGAATTGATTCGGTTTATCCTGTGCACAAATTGATGACAAAAGCACATCCGGGTGGGCAGGCTTATTTTAGGCATGCTCCTCTCATGCATCCCAAAGCATCAGAACGTCGAGAGTCATACACTACCGACGTGATCTCTAAAGTGCTCTGAGTCCAAAAAATTATCAATCTTTGACAAACTATTCCTTTCGATGTAGGACATAAATTATTGATCCATTTGAAACTATGGGATTGCATGAGGCTCCTCTACAATGGCCTATCTTGGTTTTTGACGACTCAGAGCCATTTTTAATTGGTAGCATTTTTTTGCCTATTGCAAAAATCGTCAGTTGCATGCAATGTAAAGTTCCAAGATGAGCTAGAATTGATTTGGTTCATCGTGTGCATAAACCAACATCATGAGTGCATCTGGGTGGGCAGTTTTATGCTAGGAATACTCCTCTCATGCATCCCAAAGCATCGAAATGTTGAGAGTCATACCTTACCAGCCCGATCTCTCAAATGCCCTCAGTCCAAAAAAATTTCAAACTTTGATGGATTGTTTCTTCCAATCCAAGAGACATATTATCAATATTTTTGAACCTTTGGGGTCGTTTGAGGCTCCTCTACAATTTTCTATCTCAGTTTCTGATGACTCAGAGCCATTTTCAATTCGTAACATTTTTTCACCTACTGCAAAAATCGTCAGTTGCATGCAATGCGAATTTGCAAGATAGGGTAGAATTGATTCAGTTCATCGTGTGCACAAAATGACATCATGAGAACATCCGCATGGGAAGTTTTATGCTAGGCATGCTCCTCTCATGCATCACAAAGCCTCAGAACATCGATTCATACCTTACCAACGCAATCTCTCAAGTGCCCTAAGTCCAAAAAATTGTCAAACTTTGACGAACTATTTCTTCCAATCCAGGATACATATGATTGATCCTTTTGAACCTGTGGGGTCATGTGAGGCTCCTCTACAATGGCCTATCTCATTTTTTCATGACTCAAAGACATTTTCAAATGGTAGCATTTTTTTGCTTGCTACAAAAACTGTTAGTTGCATGCAATGCAAAGTTGCAAGATAGGCTAGAATTGATTCAGTTCATCTTGTGCACAAACTGACATCACAAGAATTTTCAGGTGGATAGTTTTATATTAGGCATGCTCCTCTCATGCATCCCGAAGCATTGGAATGTCGAGAATCATACCCTACCAATGCGATCTCTTAAGTGCCCTGAGTCCAAAAAATTGTCAAACTTTGATGGACTATTTCTTCCAATACAGAATACATATGATCAATCTGTTTGAATCTATGGGGTTGCATGAGGCTCCTCTAGAATGGCCTATTTCAGTTTTGATGACTTGGAACCATTTTGAATTGGTAGCATTTTTTCACCTGCTACAAAAACCATCAGTTGCATGCAATGCAAAGTTGCAAGATAGGCTAGAATTGATTCGTTTCATCGTGTGCACAAACCAACATCACAAGCACGTCCAAGTGGGAATTTTTATGCTTAGCATGCTCCTCTCATACATCCCAAAGCATCAGAACATCGAGAGTCATACCCTACCAACGCGATCTCTCAAGTACCTTGAGTCCAAAAAAATGTCAAACTTTGACGGAAAAATTCTTCTAATCCAAGACACATATGATCAATCCATTTGAATCTTTGGGGTCAGGTGAGGCTCCTCTACAATTCTTTATCTTGGTTTTTGATGAATTAGAGCCATTTTCAATTGGTAGCATTTTTTCACCTACTACAAAAACCATCAGTTGCATGCAATGTAAAGTTGCAAGATAGGGTAGAATTGATTTGGCTCATCGTGTGCACAAACTGATGTCATGAAAACATCTAGGTGGGAAGGTTTACCCTAGGCATGCTCCTCACATGCATCCCAAAGCATTAGAACGTTGAGGAGTCATACCCTACCGATGTGATCTCTCAAGTGCCCTAATTCCAAACAAAATTCTAACTTTGACGGACTGTTTCTTCCAATCCAGGACACAAGATCGATCCTTTTGAACCTTTGGGGTCATATGAGGCTCCTCTATAATTGCCTATATCTATTTCTGATGACTCAGAGACATTTTCAATTGGTAGCATTTTTTTCTTGCTGCAAAACCCATTAGTTGCATGCTATGCAAAGTTGCAAGATAGGCTAGAATTGATTTGGTCTATCCTCTGCCTAAACCAACCTCACGAGTGCATTTAGGTGGGAAGGTTTATGTTAGGAATTCTCCTCTCATGCTTACCAAATCATCGAAACATCAAGAGTCATACCCTACCGACACGATCTCTCAAGTGCCCTGAGTCCAAAAATTGTCAAACTTTGATGGACCGTTTCTTCCAATCTAGGACATATATGACCGATTTGTTTGAACCTATGGGTTCACGTGAGGCTCCTCTACAGTGGCCTATCTCGGCTTCTGATAAATCAAAGCCATTTTCAATTGGTAGCATTTTTTTCCTGCTGCATAAATCATCAGTTGCATGCAATGCAAAGTTGCAAGATAGGCTAGAATTGATTCGGTTCATCTTGTGCAAAAACCAACATTATGATCATTTCTGGGTGGGAAGGTTTGTGCTAGGCTTTCTCCTCTCATGCATTCCAAATCATCGAAACGTCGAGAGTCATACCCTACCGACGTGATCTCTCAAGTGCCCTGAGTCCCAAAAATTTTCAAACTTTGACGGACTATTTCTTCCAATCCACAATACATATGATCAATTCATTTGAACCTGTGGGGTCGCGTGAGGATCCTCTACAATGGCCTATCTCAGTTTCTGATGACTTAAAGCCATTTTCAATTGGTAGCATTTTTTCACCTACTGGTAAAACCTTCAGTTGCATGCAATGCAAAGTTGCGAGATAGGCTAGAATTGAATCGATTCATCTTGTGCACAAACTGACATCACGAGAATATTCAAGTGGGTAGGTGTACATTAGGAATGCTCCTCTTGTGCATCCCAAAGTGTCAGAAGGTCTAGAGTCATACCCTAGTGATGCGACCAAAAAAATTGTCAAACCTTGATGGACTTTTTCTTCCAATTCATAACACATATGATCGATCGATTTGAACCTATGGGGTCACGTGAGGCTCCTCTATAGTGGCCTATCTTGGTTTGTGACTATTTAGAGCCATTTTCAATTGGTAACATTTTTTTGTCTGCTGCAAAAACCATCAGTTGCATGTAATGCAAATTTGCAAGATAGGCTATAATTGATTCGGCTCGTCCTGTGCACAAACTGACGTCATGAGAAATTCTGGTTGGGTAGGTTTACGCTAGGCATTCTCTTCTCATTCATCCCAAAGTGTTAGAACGTTGAGAGTCATACCCTACCAGCGTAGTGCACAAGTTGCTTGACAACTTTTTTGACAATTTTTTGACAATAATTACAATTTTTGCTCAAACTATATCTAGAATCAATCTATGACTCCTATGACCCGATAATGACTCAAATAATTATCCATGATTATACAAGAATCAATAATTCTCATGATTCACCTTATCAATAATGGTCATGATTGACCTTATCACATCACATAAACTCAAAACATAGTCACAAAACATAGACACAAAAAATAGTGACAAAACATTGCCATATATTATTAAATAACTTGCCTCTCAATATGGTCAAATCAACTCTTGGCTATTTGAATATACAAAAAAAGGTCTTACAAATCATCTCATGGGCTTTTATACAAAATTTAGCATTACAATATGTGCGATTCATCTCATCACCATTTTAATATACAAAATTTGGCATCTAAATATATACAAATCAGGTCATTGTCATTTAAATATACAAAATTATGCCCCTAAACATGTATAAGTCAGCTCATGGTCATTTATATATACAAAAAATGAATATAGAACAATTTGTCGATGATATATACAAAATTCTCAAAATCATTCTACTCTGAACCATAGAATCAATCAAGTGAGCCTTCAGGATCGATTCTAACCCGTATTGTGTCAGGTCTACCATGATACTTCATCAAATGAATATTTGTTGCAACAACAAGGTTATAGAAATGAAGAATATTAATGTGTGTTTAAAAGTCTTCGAACAACCAAACATCAGAATTCTTGATAGGGTATCTCCTAAGTCATTCCTTTCATGACAACAAGCCCTATTAGGTAGTCAATACCCTCTCCGTCAATGATTATGGTTGCCAATTTTCTTTTGGGCTCAACATAACGACACAAATAGTAATTCATTCCTTCTTCATTATTCTCTTCTGCAACAATTGCATACACATGACCTGCATTTTATAAAGTGATAATTAATACCAAAAATAAAGTGTGATGTACAACAAAATGAACCAAAAAAAATAATTGCAAAAAAATTAAATAAAAAAATCACCTGAATCCACTAGATTAGATACATGGTCAAAATCCACTGATGTCTCCATCTGGCTCAATTGTAGTGCTTTGGGAATTTGATATGTATCAATGGGAACCAATGGTCTAAAAGACCATTTGTCAACCCACTCTTGTGATTTACATTCTTCCCACAAAAAATACATGCATGAAGAGAAAATACATACCATCTATCTCGTATAAATTAGTAGTGAACTTGCATTTGAACTCATAAATGAGTGCATGTCACTCGATCCTGCAACTGTACAACAATCTAGATAGTTTTCAATGTTAGATTCAATGATCAATCAAAAATATCTACGAACCATTGACGTACCTAAATTACCTGGACCCATCATAAAGTTACACCATCGCATAATTGTTTCAAGATCTATCAACTCAACATGACCTTCGTACTTCAATTCTTCTCTAACTAGGGCTATTTTTACACATTCCCTTGTACCATCTTGGTCTCCCTTACCATGCCCAACCTCAGTGAAATTCCAAAAATGTTATACACCACTTTTCATATGCATCCTTGTCAACCAATAAAACATCCTTCAATTCTTGAATTGTGCAGTGCAATTATTTGACCATATTAAGTGTCAGTTGTATTGCATGCTTCTTTCCTTTAAATTATCATAGAAAAATTTAAAGCATCCTTGTACAAACATCGATGAATGAGTACAATCATCACTTATGTAGAAGTGATACTCTCTTACAACCTTTCTATCCTCCTCTGTGCTATCATTTGCATGCATGAATGTTATGTGTACAAAAATAGAAACTTGTGTAGAATGATAATACATAGATTGCACTTCATTTTGAGGTTGTAGTGTATAATTTTTAGAAAAATCAATAAGAGAGACAATGGTGCCAAGAGTAAATGTGTCCTTACATAACTTGAATTTCTCATCTAACCATCAAGCTCTATGTGTATGCATTATGTACTCATAAACTAGTTTCTCTTGAAACATTTTCATAAATTCAGCTACACATATATCATTTTTCACTAGCTCACATCTCTTCAAATCTTTTCCATCTTTAACTCGATATGTGACTATCTTGTATTTTTCAAAAGAAACTAGTTTCTTGCCAATTTCAAGTGTGCTCTCTAAATGTAAACATCTTGGTAAACGTTACAAACCATCACATATAGCACAAGAACCTTCCAAACAACACATCTTATAATAAATGCAACCATCATGTCTATTACATAAAACACTTGAAATAAATTATTTTACCAACTTAGGAGGTGCTTGTATATTACATTTCTGCAAAACATCGTTAGTGTGCAAAGAAGTAGAAAAAATATGACAAAAAATATCATAGTGCATGGAGAATTCAATATGCATCCTACAACAATAGGTGGTGCATACATGATTAATCTTAATATAAAAAGGTTTTGCCATTTCAAAAAGTCTTTGAGAAATTCTTATTTGAGGAAACTTTTCAAGGAATGTTTCATAAAATTTTGTTTGAGTCATATCCAAATAGTGTTTGGGATGTGGCTCACAATTCGTACATCTGATTCGCCTTCTAACAACATCTCTTTGGTTGGGTGAAACTTGTGTTTTGTCATGCCAAACATTTTCAATTAATGTTCTTAGTGCATCAACAACAACCTTGTCTTTGCATGGTAGTCTACCCGAGAATGCCCATAGAGAATTATTGTTAGGTTCCTCTATTATTTCTCGCCTTTGTAATGATTTACTTAATGTTTTTCTACTAACGTTTAATAACTTGTTTTGCTTATCAAATGATCTTTTTTTATTTTCTTGCTCATTATGGTTGATGTAATGACACGTCGAGTAACATTAGAATCTTCAGTACGTGATTTTAAACCAATAGCTTGATATGCATCAAATAGATTTCTCACAATAGTTCTTTCATTGTTACATTCACATGATTTTAGGCCTAGAGTTTTCATTGTCTCTCTAAAATTTAAATTTTTAATCATTTGAACAATTAATTGACATCTTGTAGTTTCATTTAAGTTTTCAAAATAGTTTTTCTATATTCTTTTAACCATTCTCTTACAAGTTCATTCATTCATTTTATTGGGCATTGGCTTCAATATATTCTCATCAAAGTCAATTAGATACTTTGGTTTCCTACGAATGATTCTAGGAGGTGTTAATATTGGTGCATTGTGTACATTCAATTCATCTAATAGAGCAGGTGTATGTTCAACATTTAATTGATTATTCAATGTTCTCTCTTCTCCAATTACATTAGGTTCATACGGTAAATCAAATGTCTCTTCTTCAATTGCATTAGGTACATTATGTTTGTTTGGTAAATCGAATTGAGATGTTGAGGATGGCATACCTTCTTGTCTCGTTGTTCTTATGTCATGTAATTTCTTCATACGATTCCTTTGTCTTTCCTTTTCAACTTCTCGTTGTTCCATCATTCCTCGCTTGTTCTTTCCTATGGTTGATATCGGTTGTCCTAAATAGAATCATATTACATATATATGTAAACAAAAGTTCATAAATAATCAAATAACCATAAATATGCATCTTATCATTATTTTTCTGAATCAAAACTATTAAACAATCACAATAATATTGACAAAACTAATAACAACAACAATTGAATCATTTGAAATAATGCAAAAATAAAAAAATTCACTTACTTCTATGTATAAAACAGTGATAGAAGTGCAAACATAGTTGCAGTGGGGCCTTCAACGACCTCAAAAACTTCTTTTGAGGTTGTTGAGGCTCTTGGGTAAATAAAACTATGTCTAAGTACCGCATATGCTATATATTAATAACTGTTTACGCATTGTTAGTTCCTAAAATGCTATCAAGCCCAACAATTTTTTTTTTCATCTTTTATGCACTCTTATGCCTTAAAAATGTTATGGCAGGGCAAGAAACTAATAGGCTTAGTACCCCGTACATGCTATTTGTAGTAAAAAAAAATGTGAAGGAAAAGGGAGGGAGAGAGAGGGAGAGGGGGGAGAGGGAGAGGGAGAGAGAGAGAGAGGGAGGGAGAGGGAGAGAGAGAGGGAGAAGGGGAGAGAGGGAGATATAGAAAGAGTGGGGAGGAAGAGAAGAAGAGAGAGAGGGATGGGGTATGGAGGAAGGGAGAGAGAGAGAGAGAGAGAGAAGGGGAGAGAGAGAGAGAGATGGGGTATGGAGTAAGGGAAAAGGGGAGAGAGGGAGACAATACACATACATACACACATATGTGTGTATGTATATACTTAATATATTATTATATACATATATACATATGTATATATTATATATTAAATATATATTATATATTAATTATATATTATATATACAATATCATATTATACAAACTCCCAAATTTTAAACAAAAGTAGCTCGTACATGCTATTTATAGTAAAGATAACGTGTACGTGATTCTTATACCATAGGTACCCCATACACACTTTTGACTGTTGAGGCTTGGAAATAGGCCTGGATGATAAAGCTACGGGTTGGAAGTTTGATTTCCCTCCTTTTTGACATGTTTTATTTTATCAACTTGGTTTCTCAACTTTGTCATCATCAGGTTTACACTTCATCAAGTGGGTATTTCTAAAATAGTGACCATATTTTCACCCATCTTCTAAGCTTTCTAACCATATATATATATTTTAATTTGAAAAACAATAACATATTATTATTGAATTTGTTTTACCAATGTCTCCATAGTTCTCATAAACATATGTGTACCATTTTTTAATAACTTTTGATCTACTTATCTAAATTTAAAAAACTTTATATATTATTGTAGCTCACTTGATTCCTTACAATTTAAAAAAAAAAAAGTTTTGATTTTTTTAGTGCAAGTTATTCTTTGCGCATGAACATGTACCTAATTTTTAGGATGTCCTCGATTGGAAAAATCATAAAAAAAAAAAAAATTGACAAAAATTCCTAAAAAATACACAACTTCTAGTTGTCACTCTTAAAAATCTTTTTGCCAAAGGATTTGTCAAAATACTAAATCTAACTATGAATTTTTTGATGCACAAATCAGACACTATATTATATTTTTAAGAAAAAATCAATGTCTATTTTTTGTGCACGAACGATTTGACCTCCTTAATCTTATCTAATTTTGAAAAAGCTTAGTAGTTTGGAAACTAGATTTAGAGTAATACAATATTTTTTCTTTGATTATCTTCATAGCTTGAGTGGATGACTTTCAAATTTTGCCTCAAAATTTAGGTTCACCTGATTGCTGAAAAAAGGTGTCCACTTATACCCCCTTTTTGACCACCATCTTTGTGCACTTACCCATAAATGTAGGGAAAAATTAAAATAACTAGAAGAAACAGATGAGAAAGCAAAAGATCTACAATATATTAGTGTACAATTTAGATTACCCAAGCTCAAATTTGAAGTTTTACTAATAAGGATAATATCCTATTTATAAAATGTTGTAAACATGACATACAAAATATGTGAAGCTTCAACCAAAATGATAAAAATGGTCATTAATGTCCTAGCCTATTATGGTCAATATGGTCACTAATTTTCTAATTGTAGGAAATTATGAATCTTAAAATCTATATCATCCTCTTCGAGAATTAACACTTCCTACATCCTCTTCTTGCACAAGTTGAACCCTGTTCATACCTATTCTTTCACCTCCTGATGATGAACCTTGTCTTTCTGGACACTTGAATGCTAGGTGACCAACTTCATTTCAATTGTATCACCTTCCTATGAATATGTTATAATTTATACCTCCTCCAAATATGCCTCTTGTACCTCTAAAGCCTCATCTAAAATCAGTAACTTGCTCTTTACCTTTGATTGCATATCCTTGGTCTTCTTGAGCCTATCGTGTTCCTCTTCCTCTATTGGTGTTTCATCTACCTCTTCCTTGTCTCTCTTTCCTTCTTTGTAACTTCTCCTTGACCTTCATAGCCAACTTATAGCACTCCTCTATTGTTCTTGGTGTTGTGAGACTAAGTTCATCCTGAATATTGTAGCTTAACCCATTGAGATACCTTGCCACCTTCTCTTCATCATCTTCCTCATGTGCTTCTCTTATATCCAACTTATGAAATTCCTCAGTGTATGCTTGCACATCCATATCTTTTTGTTTAAGATTTTGTAACCTTTTGAGCAACTGGTCATTGTAGTTATTAGGTAGGAACTTTCCTTTCAACTTCTCTACCATCTTGTTCCATGAAGTTATCTTTGGTTTGTTCTTCTTCCACCTATCGTCTTGCACACAATCCCACCAAAGTAGAAAGTGTCCTTTTAATCTTGATTTATCCACCTTCACCTTTTGATTCTCTTCCACTTCTTCACATTAAATATAGTTTTCCAATGCTCCAATCCAATCTATGATTTCTTCTCCATCTAGTTTTCCTCCATACATGGGTAATCTTATTTGGCTTTGTGGTCACTTGCCTTAACTTCCTTCAGGAGCCTAACTATCCTTGCTTCCTCTATATCCAAATATACCTCTTAAGGGACTTCATTCCCAACTTCTTCTTCTTGATCACTCTCACCTTCATTGGTTCTTCTTCTCCTATTTGTAGTTTCCAATGCTGCAACGTTCTCTTTCAGGGCTTTGAATTCCCTAGCAATTGTTGATCCAAATTTTTGAGGCATCTTTCCTTAAACTCCTCAAACTTCCTTCTTTCAATGTTAAAATAACCTACTCCCTTTTCTCTATTACCACTTGATGCAAAGCATCCATACACTCAACCACTTAAGGGAGGTCTTTCTCCCAACTCACCTATCCAATTAGGTGAAAACTCTTCACTCACTCACAAGGTTTCCATACTCCAAAAACATACCCATTCTTCTCAAAACACCTCCAACCATTGACATACCTTAGATTAGGATTATAGAACTTTCCCAAAACCAACTAAGTCACACCAAAACTCACAAAATCCCATCCACACAAGAACAATTCCTAATAGGTCTTCCAATTATTCATTGATACAACTCTTAAGACAAGTAATTACTCACCATCCCTAATAAATTCACAAAATACTTTAGGACTCTTCTCTTCTTAGCCCAAACACCATTCTAAACCTTCCCATCCATCCTAGAAGACAAAAATAACATGTTGTCATAACACTGCTCATAGTGACAAATAAGCATCAATAGGACAATCAAACACAATGGATAATTTCTTATCCATAATCCTTAAAATGATAGTGGTGATGATATGGAACCTTAATATCCCTCTTTCCAACATCAAATTCAACAATACACTCACTCCTAATCCTACAATATGTAACGTTTGTATTCATTGTCAAACTATGATAGTCAAGCTCAAGGTTTTAGGATAGTCAAGAATATTTGTAGTTTGATTTGTTCTTTAGGTTATCAAATACTTGTAATAGGTTGTGAAATCTCTTACACACCCCTCAATTCCTCCACAAGACCACTCAAGACCATTTAAGCAAGTAAACCACCCAAAACTCCATGAAATCATTTAAGCAAGTACACCACCCAAAACTCCATGAAATCATTGTGTTTTCAGATAGTGGCACTGAAAAATAGTCATCCTCCTTTGGAACATGCAAAATGATGCATGGAACCCTAAAAAATTATTTACATGAAATAATATATTATAATATAGTTTTCCACCCATTTTTGAGGTTTTACAATGGATAACAAGAAAGTTTGACATTTTTTTCCCACTCACTGTCGGCCCTAAGTAGGGTCCTGAGTAGTTTTTTTATAAAAAATGTTATAACTCAATCAAAACAACATGAAATGAAACAAGACAAAAATAAAATTGAACTATATTCACCACCATTCAATTCCTAATCAATTATAGAGGTGGATAAATGATTTTAAATGGTGAAAAATGAGCATGATCAGACTATTAAGTGGAAAATCTCAAAAAAATTGTAGGGAACAATGATATTTTTATTGATTTTTGTTTTCTTTTTACACCAACATCCATTGAACCTCTCCATGGATCAAGGATGGGATTATTTAAAGGCCATACAAGCCTTTTTAATTTCTATAACTACTTCTAATTTTTTTTTAACAAACTACCTTGTAATCACCCTAAAAAAAATGTAAAAGTTGCTTTGACAACTTTTTGGCAATATTGACAACTTTGCCAAAAATGCATCCTAGAATCAACCTAAATAGATCTAAAATGTCCTTATACATCATTAAATCATCACAGTATACCCATTGACACATATGTCCCACAAAATGACAATTTTGACAATTTTTATCAATGTGACTCCTGAAAGACTCAAGACACAACCTAATGGTCGCAATGACCTTTATTACATCAAATATGGTCTTTCAAGACCTTATAGTTTATTTTAATTGATTAAAACAAAAATGATGCATAACTTGCCTCATAGAGGCTTGATGACAACTTAGGTTCTCTTGCATCAATACCCCTTCAAATGAAGGTGATTGAAAGGCCTTCTTTCAAAGATAAACCATCTAATTAATTTGTTTATAAAAATTCCCTGAAATTGGATTTTTTGTGTGTCTTGGTTTTGTAACCCATTATTGTGGTAACACCAAAGATCTCTAAAGAAGATTAGACATAGACTAATCTTTTCATAAAAGGGGGATCATTTATGTATAAAATCATGTCTTTGACATTCACAATCACATATTAGTCAGTGCTTTAAAGGATTTCATTCATGATTTATTCGAAGTGTATCTGGATGATTGGATATTTTATGGGCTAACAAAGAACCATACTCAAACACTCTAGACCATACTAAAATGATCTAGACATCTACAAATTTCTTTGAATAGATCAAGAAATGTATCTTTTTGGTACCATTTTTTACATCATTAAGTAATATCATCTACAAAGTCGGCTTAATGGTCTACCCCATGAAATTTAAGACTTGAGAAATTTAGAAAAGATTACTTGGTTTTATTTTACAACAAAAGTTTCAAGCAACAAGGAAAATTCAAGGTTTAGTGGGTAGACCCATACTACATCAATGGTATATTACAGTTTGGAGAAACACAACTCTATACACTAGATGGAATAAAATTATAATACTTTGTGAATGGAGCAAGATTAAAGCATTCCAATTAGCCTCTTGGAAAATTAAAATGTTATAATAAATGTTTATTTAAGACAAGACATAGTTTTGAAAGGGGTGATGATGATAGAAAGGAAAAGGGTAGAGAAGAATCAAATAGCAAGAAAAACTATCACAAGCCACTAGGAGAGGTTGGCAAAGCTATTGGCCAAAAAGTCACCAGGTTATGAAGATATACATTTTTTAAGGGACACATCCCATTTGGAAAATAAATGTATCTTGAATAGAATAAAATATAATAGTGATATATAGATAGATAGAGATACAAGTAAGAGAGTAGTTATGTAGTGAAGACCACATAAATGATGAGGAGAATAAGAGATGTATATTTAGATTGATGGATGATAGACAAGATATGAAATGGACTGATGGAAATACAATATAAGTTATATTAATATATGGACGTTGATCTAAGGTTATATAGTATAATGAATATAAATTTAAGTTTTGTTTATAAGATATTCAATTTCCTTTTTCAATTTTATGATGTATATTAATCTCTTATCCCTCTCCTACTAATGAGTCTAGGTTATAAATATGACACATAGAGAATAATTGGGCACAAAATTCTGGTTAAATGATCCCCACTTTTCTTACTAATACTAATCACTAGAATAAATATCTAATGATCATTTTATATTTTTGACCAACACTTTGTAAATCCTACATGTAGATCATCTATCCTAATTTGTAAAGAACTAAATCTACAAATCAAACCTCTAATTTTTTTTGACTTTGTTATTACTTGTTGACCTAATGAAAGAATCAATTCCCACCAAAATAAGGGATGAGATTTAACTAATGTATTTTAGAAACTAAGCTATCTTTTACATATTTCCCATCCCTTGCATCCACCTCAACTATCATTGCTTTCATTTTCAAGAGAGACACAATAGATATGAGTTTACTAGATATCCATGTTTCTTCTTGTTGCTCACATGATCACATATTTTTTTGGGGTGTTGAGTGGCATAAACATCTTCCCACCTACCAACTTGGGGTCAAAGATTACCTCATTTAGAATATTTCTTATCCCATTGGCCTCTCAACACACGCAAGACCTTGCATATTAGGATGGACATCCACATAAGTGGGAATTATTTATAATGTCTATGGTTGCAAAACAAATAGCATGCACATCTATGAAGAATATATAATTATGTTCATGATAATTTTTGTTCCTATAAAAGTTGCTAATTTTATCATTTAAGGCTTTCTACTTAATTGAAAAACTTGCATCTCTATTTCAAGTCATTTATATGATTATTTAAATAGCCCTAGTAGACATTCCTTTGACAAAATTATCATTCCTTCTATATTAACAAATTGAAAATTGATTAACACTTGATCCCAAGGCTTGAGTAATCTTTTGGATTAGAAGTCAAAATTTTGATCCCACAATCCAACTTTGACTAGATTTGCACATCACTTAGATATATCATGATCATTACTTCATCAATTGCATGTTGAGAAAAACTAAGATGTTCATACCACCTGCTTTATTGACAATTGATAAGTTTATCATTTATAATATTCTGTGTAGTATAAATATATTGAATATTCATCTATCTCAAATTATATGATAAAATACTATGGCATATCTAGGTACATGTCATTTAAGTGTAGGTTGGCTAGAAATAGGTCATTATAATTCATGTGACCTTCATTTCCTAGAAAGAAAAAATCTATAAAGATTAAAACACTACCTCATCACTATTTAAAAAAAGAACAAAATTATTTTTCAATAAAATTATTTAGTCTAGTTAGTGCACCATAATTTGAAACAAGCATATATTAGATATTGTGTGTGTGAAAAGTGGACCTGTATCTGTATCTGAAATACACAACACTTCAATTAAGTGATTAGATGCATGGTTAGTAAATCAATAATCAATGAATAACAAACCATTACAAAGCGACCCATTGCCTTCTAGTAGATGCGAGTTTAGATTGCTCTCAGATTGTTAAGCTATCCAGTGACTAGACAACACCTAAATGAAGGATTTTTAAATCTATATGAGCATGAATATGAGCTAAATGGATGTAACATTTAAGCTAGATGTGCAAGATTAATCTAACATGATTTAAACAATATATGAATATTTAAGCTAAATGATTTAAGCAATATGAAATAACTAATATGCAATATCTCAATGCAAATTCTCAATGAACCTAGAGCAGAAAAAACATAATAACAATATATTCTCCAGGATTTTTTGAATGAGAGATGAGAGCCTGAATTTATAGAAAATTCAGAAAGAAACCAACGGCTGAGATCAAATGATGATGAGTGGTCAAGATTTCCCAAGAGGAAGCACAATCCAGGTGAATTGATGTGATTGGATGCTTTTCTCAGTTTTAAAGGAAATTGAAGTAAAATTAAGATTAAATCATAAAAAAACTGATTTATTCTCTATTTCACTCAATTTTAATATTTAATTGTTTTATTTGCTTTCATTGAGATTTTTCTTCAAGTTTTAATTCTTTTTGTCAATTAATTCATTTTTTGATGATATAATGGTAAATTCATTTATTTAATTAAAATATGCTAGGATATTTAATAAAATAAATAGGATAATTATTTAAAATGATTTACTTGGAATAATAAATTAATTAAATAAATATTTAATTAATATTGGTTGATTAATTTCCCATGTGACATTTAATGATTTAAGAAATTAATTATGTGCTCAAGATTTATTTAATTCACTTTGGTTAGGACCTTGGTGAGGTTGTCGAGATTAGGGGCTCATGGTTTAGATGACCATTTTTAGGGTTTTACATTTGCCCCTCTTTGAATTAATGTGTGAGCAGTGCGTTGGTTCAAATAAAATTTGATGTCTAAGAGATAGCATTTCTGAACTTGATTGATCATGAATGAGACAAAGAGTGAGGTATTCAGCTTGTTTTGAAGTGATGAAACTAAACAAAGTTTATTAAAGCAAAACCGATCCCAAACTTGATTGAACTAGGAACGATAGAGAGAAAAGATACCAAACTTGAACTTCATTGATCAAGAAGCAGATCTTACTGATCTAGAACTTGATTGAACTAGATATAGTGAGCAAGGATAAAATTGGTCTTGAACTTGATGGATCAAGATACGATGAATGAAGATAAAATGTCCATCTTGATTCAATGCGATGAAATTGAACACTTGCTTAGATTGAGTGTGATCAAAGATACTCTTTAAACCCTTGATTGATTTTAAATGAATAATCATCTTGATGAAAAGCGATGAAACTGATTAACGTTAAGAGACTAATTCAGACAAAGACAATATTAGCTTAATATGAAGCAATAAAACTAATATGCCCCTAGCAATTGATTCAATTTAGATGGTTGAGAAATCTCAACTTGATATAAAGCGATGAAGTTGATATGCCCCTAGTGATGAGGTCTTGTTTGATGTTTAGAAAAGATTAGCTTCTCGACTTACAATGAGGATTTTTGAAAGAAATTCTCGACTTTGAGGTCATGAGTATGCCCCCTTGGGAGCGAAATCGAAAGATAGAGAGGGTTGTGCAGTGATTATAGGCAAAAATTTTTTGTAACGATGATAAGTTATTTGAGCACAAAGATTAATGTCGAAGATTAAAATCAGAGTTAATGTGAGAATTCAATTGAGATTTAGTGTTGTTTAACAAGAAATAGAGCACAAATTGAAGAACAGAATGAGCAGTTGATGAAAGTGCTAAGTGGTCAACGTCGTGAAATTTTGATGAGAGAATTGACATTAGATTTTGATTTCAAACCCGAAAATAGACTTAGAACAAACCGATTTACGAGCTCTTGATTTAATTTTATCATACTTATGTTGATTGATTATGAGATGTTTTTCTATATGCTTTATTCTATATGTATGCATATCTTTTCAATATAGATAAACGAATGCAAATGGAATATGGAATATGGATGTTTATTTTTGTTTCTTTTTATGCAAATAAATGATGATTCAAATAAATGAGGAGAATGAGTAACTAGTAATGCAAATAAGTATAAAATGAAATGTATGGATCTATATAAGATGCTCTTGTATGCAGCTAACACCTCAATACACATGTACTTGATCAGAGAAACGATGATGAAAAAGAGACCACTTAGCTGAGAAATGATGATGCTTCCAACTTCTCATTCAGAAGATAAAGAAATTAGTGTTACCATACCGAAATCACTCTAAATTCATGAGATGCAGAATGAAATGCAAGATGAGATGCAAAACAAGATGCAACCAAAACCTAGTCACTGGATTTGAAAAGCTTAATTTTCATTATTGAGCATTTTACAAACATAGAAGGAAGATTAGAGTTCCTTTCTTTTCACGTGCAATATTAATTATCTTGTCCACAATGACCCTTTTTTGTTGATATGCTCGGACAGATTTTGCAGGGACCTAGATTGCATGATAAAGAAATTCCCTCAAAAAAGATAAAGAAATGATGTGAACTTCCCTGTAGCATACAAATAAGCAGAGTTGAGGTATGTGTGGCAATTTCACCTTAATGTGAAGGCACTTGTCACAGAAACCCAACTAATTAGATGTTTTTAGATCATCAAAATCATTCCTACAGGCAGAAAACAAAGAAAATATTATGCCCCCAATCCTTGCTCCTCTTAGTCAAGATAGAATTCCTCGAGTTACTTGGAGGGATAATAATTGAAAACCAATATAAAAGACAACACACAAAGAAAATTTCATCATATCTAAAACAATTTAGTGATTGTTTTCAGTTTTGTTTTGCTTGTGTACCCAGTGATAAAACTCTTCAATAGTCAAGAGACAGGTGACTGACCTAGAGTGAATGACCGGATATCACTAATGTAAAGATGACTTGGTTGATAGTGCTTAGGACATGTAAATTGATCACTCGATTACCCTAAGACTAGGACATTGATCAGTTTCAAGCCATGAGGGTACCAACGAACTAGGATGTCACAAAAGTGACTGAAACATATGTACAAGCGAAAGCAATTATGCATGAAAGCAGGAAATACCAATGTTGCATTGATAGATGGAGCGCTCGAATACAAGAGACGCCTGTTTTCCAAGTTTTCACTTGCTTGGCAAAGATTCTCTTTTTTTTAGGACTTTTTCTGATTTTTAGGATTTCTTCATGACTTTTTCTGATTTTTTAGGATTTCTTCAAGACTTTTTATGATTTTTTCGGATTTCTTTAGGACTTTTATGATTTTTATAATTTTTTCATGTTTGCCCCTAGTGTCTAGCAAGGCAAAAGTGATTTTGAGTACATGAATGGATAAGCGAATGATGGTGGACGCTTTCAAGGACTATCTCACAACATTAATCCAAGCACAAGGTCCAGATATAGCAATGTAAAGCAAGGATTTTAGCGATGTAAAGCAAGGATTTTAGCGATGTAAACCAAGGATTTTAGCAATGTAAAGCAAGGAATTTAGCGATGTAAAGCAAGGATATAGTGTAACGAAACCATATGGTCCAAAGGAGTGGCCATGTCAAGAGGTTTGTGGAAAGCATGTTTTTGTATTTTGTCCATAGTGTTGATCAAGATCAAGGAATAGATTTAGATAGGAGGCAGATAGGATAATCAAGATCAAAGGTGGTAATGAAGGATGTAAGAAAGCAATGGATAGGAGCTAAAGGGTCTATATCAAGTGTAATAGATAGGACACATGAAGCCTGCAAAGATCCTTAACCTTGTCAAGATCAAAGGTGGAAAATGGATATGAACGTAGATAGAGTGGATGAGGGATAATGGAGGATGAAGGATAATAGATGGATGTACATGGGTGGAACTTGCCCTAGTGTAAGGTGCAAAAGGATAATGGATTACGCATGATGCCTGTTTTCTAGGTTTTCATCATGGTACTTGCCCAAGGCACCACATGAAGTGGTTTTCAGACAAGGACGAATTTGTTTCTCTTTACTTTTTTCTGATTTTTTTTTCACTTTTTCATCATTTTTTTTTCCTTTTTGAAAGATATCGGAGGCATGATAAGGGATGGAAGAAGGACCCCAATATCTCACTTCTTTGGATGGTACCCTTAGAATATGAGTTGCAATAGACCATGGCTATGAAGATATGCTCAAAGATGTTGGCAAGATAATGAAATGAAACTAGGACAAGGATTTATGCAAAGGATTGGATAAGAGGGATGGGAGGGTGAAAAAGAGGTGTTGGATAATGGATGGGATGTTGGAAGAATTGTGTATGGATAGATGGAAATGCTAGAAAGATCAACATTGGCACACACCTTGAGGGATGGTGGACATATGGAAGAGAAGTGAATCTCAGATTTTGAGATTTGGATGGAGGAAAGGTTACAAATTTTGGGGCATAAGAAAACAAAATGGATGAAGGAGGTGATGGAGGAATAGACTCGAAAGGTTTGGATGGAGGAACGACAATTTGGGATGCCAATTTTGATTTTTCTTTAGACTGTTGTGCTTCAAGTAGTCGCTTAGGGATCCACATGGTTTTTTATTTTTCATGCTTTTGTAGTTCCTTAGAGCGCATTGCTTGTACAAGTGCCTTAGGAACCCATATAACTTTTGACTTTGCTTCTTTCTTTGTGGGCCTTTGTGGGCCTTTGTGGCATTTTGTATTTTTCTTTGTTTTGACATGTCAATTAGATGGGGCATGTTGATCCTTGAATACATGTGGATTACTTGACTTATGAATTTTATGCTTGGCATCCAAATTTCTTGGAGAAGGAAAAAAATGTATGAATGGATAGGAATGACATGGAGGTATTTTAGATGGATGAAAGGTACTCGAAGACATGTGCCTTTGTTGATCCCGCACAAGTGATGGAGGGATATAGCAACCTAGAATGGATGGAAGCGATGATGGGGAAAGCATATATTTGGATTTAACTAGAGAAATGTAGGATTTATGAGAGATACCAACATCTTGAGAAATGTCCCTAAGGCCATGACCTTTAACATTTTCTTTAATATGGAGGGGTTCTTTCTTGTGTAGATCTATCCCTTTGCCTTTATAAATATTTTGACTTGTAGGATACACTGTTCTTTGGAAAGAAGGTGCGAGTCCATTATGAGATGGAGGTGGAATGAGAGGATCATGAAGGGGATTTGTAAGCATGATGGATCCTTGAGCTGAACATGCAGGATTTTGACAAGGGAATAAAGGGATACTTTGATCTTGACATGGAAAAGGAAGATCATTGGATTCCTCTTTAAAGGTGCTATTCTCTTGACTTTCAATGGAATCATCGAAAAAAATGGAAGGTATATCTTGATCTTGCATAGGAAGTGGATTAGGAATTATAATCTAGAAGGATGCTTTGTTCTTGAGATGGAAGAGGGTCATCTTGGAAGAAATGGAAAGGTATAAGGGGATCATCATTGGATTCTAGGGAAATAGGATCTTTTTCAATCAATAGATGGGATTGAGGAGTTTTGGTGTCTTGATCTTGATTTATGATATGACTTGTTTCTTCATTTTTTAGATTATCCTCTTGACATGGAGTCACTTCTAAGGAAGGGGTAGGATTGTGCATAGGCATAGGGGATTCTTGGAAGGTCTCTATATTTTGGAATTTTGGGGAAGCATTTTGAGTGGGACTCTCTAAAGTGGGAATTTCTAGAATTGGAGTGCATGATGGCATAGGATCTGGGAGTTTTAAATCTTTAGAGGAACTTGTAGCATTAACTTGGATTTCCATATGAGATATCCCTTGAAGGTAAACATGAGAAGTTTCATTTCTTGAAGGAGATGAAGGCATCATGGAAGGGATGGAGGCCACATATGGGACCTTTCTAGACATAGGTTCATGATTTTGATCATGCTTAGAAGTAGTTCTTTCTTTTTCTTTAGGTGAGTCATTAAGATCTTCAATTTCAATGACATTGTTATCAATGAGATCTTGAATCTTATGTTTTAATTCCATGCATTTTGAAGTCTTATGTTCATTATGCCTATGATATGCATAGTATTTACTCAAAATTTCACATCTCCATGTGCTCTTTTTAGGCAATATGATAAGATTGTGCTTAAGAAGCTCTTCCAAAGCCGACTCAATAGATTGCCCTAGAGGTGTAAATTGCCTATCTAGAGGATAGTTGGAGGAAATGTCTTTATGGCTTAGTGAAGGTGTCTTGTGAGCTTGTTTGAGATTTGGTCTTTGATTGTCAATTATTTGTTGTTCCATCTTATGTAATTGTTTTAGCATTTCTTGAAGTCTAGTGTTCTTGATATCATGAAGTTTTATCTCAAGAGGTGTCATTAAATCTTTTCATTGAGCTTGAATGTCATATATTTCTCTCTTGAGATCTTGAATTTGTTGAGCTAAGGAAGCCATGGGTTTCTTACTTTTGTCATAATTTTTAGAAGAGCTTCTGGTTTGAATATGCATTTACAACCGATGGGATCGAGAGCTAGATGTGTTGCAGAAGTCAAGATCAAATTGTAGCTAGTTGTTTGTTTAGCGTAGTGATTGAGTGAAGTAATTAGGATCTGGTCTAGTTTCAGTAATGATATATCTTGTGTAAGATGTTATCTAAGTTAACTTAGGTTTGATAAGATGTTGTTTGAACTAGCTTAGAAATGATCGACAAAATCATGCAATGCAATGATAGGGGTACACTATCAAGACTATTTATGCTTAGGAGGATGACAACCTGTTTTATGCTTGTTGTAGACTAGTTTAGGAAAGTTTGACTATTCGGGACTAATAAAATCAAGAACTCATACACCAGAGGATTGGACATAGATGAGATTCTAATAGACAGAGTTTCAATGGCTGATGACTACCAATTTTTTATAAGGACTGATGTTTCGATGACTAATAGAGACTAGTTTGGACACGGACAGAGTTTATCACTGAATTGGTTGATATTGTTTGATTTGTTTTCTCTAGTTTCAGTATTTCATTTTCAATTTCAAGGATGAAAACACAGAAAACATGCAAAATATATAATAGTTTAAGCACAACATGCTAACCCTACATAAGTTGGCTTTAGAGAAGAAAATATTTGCTTGCTGACTTAGGTACACACCCAATAGCTAATTAGAATATGACCGCTGAGTCTCATGCAATGGATTGTCAATGCCGTATTAGCAAAATCCAAATGCTAATGGAGGGACGATATGGCAAGTGACTTGGGAGAGTTGTTATCTCTCTTGCACAAAAATTATCCCCCTTTCAGAGGTGAATCAGGGAGCCTTTATCTTATAGTTTTTAGTAAGGGTTTTGTTCGGAAGGACTACCTAACTATCACATAAGCATGATTTAGGCAACAACGCCCTACAAGATGCTCAACATGAGACACTCCTAATAAATGAAGCAGTGCCATCGATTATTTTGTCTCCTGGGACTTTCAGCCCAGAAGAATTTTATTATAGTGAGTTGGATTCTTGGCTTTGGCCGAACTCACTTGGGTCGTTTCCTCTCACCGAGCCTTAGGGGCTTCTTGGGAGCCAGGCCCTCTAACGGTATCAACAAATCTCAAACTCTAATAGAAAAAACCTCAAGGTCTGGATTTCTAATTGTCCAAATGGACAAGAGAATAGTCTCCTACTCTATATTTCTCCCAAAAACACGTAAAACAAAGTTCTTTCCCTTATAGAAATTGAAGTGTTCCTAAACAATATTAAGAAGACAAAATGTTTGTTTGTATCTCCGAGGGAACCTGCAAAACAAAGATATCTGTAGTTCGAGTTTATAATCTATGGCAAGTGTATGTTTAATGATTGAATTCTTTGTCAAGGGGATCTCCAAATATTAAAACCCAAGATTATTTTCCAAAATAACATAAAAAAATTCAGCAAAATAAAATTCTAGCATGCAAACTATAAATTAAACTAATCTAACAAGAATTTCCATTTTTTATGACTATCCTAGTTGTGATAGTACTACACTCTGTCATTTATAACTTTCTAACAAGACATAATTAGACAAATATCTTCAGTGGAAATGTGGAAAACGTGGTTTGACACAACATATAAAATTTTTGTTTAGATCCAACGGTTAAATAAAAAGTTATGCCCTCCGAACAAAGACCATTTTTTACTGTCACAGAAAAATAAGTAAAATTATAGTACCTCACTCTCTCATTCATATCTTTCAAACCAGAAAGTTTTAGGAAACTCGCTTCAGTGAAACTGTCAAAAACTTGGTTTTAAATAACATGTCAAAAATTGGTTTAGATCCAACAGTTCAATAACAAGTTATGCCATTCGAACAAAGGCCATTTTTTTCTGTCATAGAAGAACAAGAAAAATGAAATATTTTCATTTGCAAATTTAACACATGTTTATTAGTTATAAAAATAAAACATTAAATTTATTCAAAAAATCATTAGAAATATTGTAGTCGTGGGTTCAAACTCCACGGTGTGCACCAAAAATGTGTGTGTGAAAAGTGGATCTATATCTATATCTGAAATACACAACACTTCAATTAAGTCATTAGATGCATGGTTAGTAAATCAATAATCAATGAATAATAAACCATTACAAAGCAACCCATTTCCTTCTAGTAGATGGGAGTTTAGATTGCTCTTAGATTGCTAAGCTATCGAGTGACTAGACAACACCTAAACAAAGGATTTTTAAATCTATATGAGCATGAATATGAGCTAAATGGATGCAAGATTTATACTAGATATGCAAGAATAATCTAACATGATTTAAGAAATATATGAATATTTAAGCTAAATGATTTAAGCAATATGAAATAACTAATATGCAATATCTCAATGCAAATTCTCAATGAACCTAGAGCAAAAATAGCATAATAACAATATATTCTCCAAGATTTTTTGAATGAGAGATGAGAGCCTAAATTTATAGAAAATTCAGAAAGAAACCAATGGCTGAGATCAAATGATGATGAGCGGTCAAAATTTTTCAAGAGGAAGCACAATTCAGGTGAATTGATGTGATTGGATGCTTTTCTCAGTTTTAAAGGAAATTGAACTTAAATTAAGATAAAATTAGAAAAAATGATTTATTCTCTATTTCATTCAATTTTAATATTTAATTGTTTTATTTGCTTTCTTTGATTTTTTTCTTCAATTTTTTATTTTTTTTTATCAATTAATTCCTTTTTTTGATGATTTAATGGCAAATTGATTTATTTAATTAAAATAAGCTAGGATATTTATTAAAAATTATAGGATAATTGTTTAAAATGATTTGTTTGGAATGATCAATTAATTAAATAAATATTTAATTAATATTGGTTGATTAATTTGCCATGTGACATTTAATGATTTAAGAAATTAATTATGTGCTCAAGATTTATTTAATTGCATTTGGTTAGGACCTTGGTGGTGTTGTCGAGATTAGGGGCTCATGGTTTAGATGATCATTTTTAGGTCATTACAGATATTAACACATTGAAGTAACACAATAGAGTAACATATAATAGTAAGGGATGCCAAGCATTTAAAATTACTCAAAATAATTGAGAAACGCCCATTATGATAAGAAATAATTCTTTATCCATTCTTGGTATAACATATACCTCATAAAAGTTGTATTACATAGATGAAATTCACAAAATTTTCAACCCAAACTTATAAGAACAAATTTTTTAAAAACATTTACCAAGAAATACTATAAGATAATAGGGTAAGTGCACAAAGTTGTGTCCGCTTAGTGTGGAAGTTTTACACTTAGAAAAAAAAGACAAATCTCACAGAACGCATGAGAAACAAAACGGGATCCCGTTTAGCTTCGGGATCCCAAGCCTAGATCTAGAAATGGGATCCCATTTCAAAAACAAAATGAGATCCCGTTTTAGAACGGGATCCCGTTTCAAAAACAAAATGGGATCCTATTTTTTGAAAAAAAAAAAATTCTAAAAAATGCAAGCTATATATACATGAAATATAAAATTTATATATAATTCACATTTCTCTTTTTCTTTTTTTTCCTTTCTATCTCACTTTGTCCCCTCTCTCCCAAAATCAAAAACTACGTCTCTACCTCTCTCTCACGTCCTTGACTCTTTACTCTATATCTTTGCTATCTCTATACACCTCCCCTTACCCCCTACCTACATAACATAGGTCCTATTATGTCACAATAGGTCCTATTATGACATAATACCCCTTAACAAGTCCTAGTAAAGGGTATAAAGTCATAATAGGTCTTCTTAAGGGGTTTTATGATATAATATGACCTATGATGTCATAATAAGACCTATGATGATATAATAGGACCTATTACATCATCATAGGTCTTATTATGTCATTATTAGTCTTATTATGACATAATACCCTTTAACGGGTCCTACAGAGGGGTATAATGTTAGGTCCTTTTAAGGGGTCTTATGACATTATAAGACCTATTATGACATAATAGATCCTAATATGTGATAATCGATCTTATTATGTCATAATAGATCCTACTAAGGGGTCTTATGTCATAATAGGTCCTATTAAGGGGTCTTATGACATAATAGGTCGTATTATGTCACAATAGGACCTATTATGTCACAATAGGTCCTATTATGTCACAATGTGACCTATTATGACATTATAGGTTCTATTATGACATAATAAGTCATATTGTGACATAATACATCCTATTATGTCACAATGTGACCTATTATGACATAATACCCCTTAACTCTCTCTAAAAGTACCATCTCTATCTTTCAACCAACTTATCTTTCCCTACATATGTCATAATAGGTCCTACTAAGGGGTCTTATGTCATAATAGGTCCTAGTAAGAGGTATAATGTCATAATAGGTCCTCTTAAGGGGTCTTGTGATATAATAGGTCGTATTATGACACAATAGGTTGTATTATGTCATAATAGAACCTATTATGTCACAATAGGACCTATTATGACATAATAGGTCATATTATGACATTATAGGTCCTATTATGTCACAATAGGTCCTATTATGACATAATACCCATTAACAAGTCCTAGTAAGGGGTATAAAGTCATAATAGGTCCTCTTAAGGGGTTTTATGACATAATATGACCTATGATGTCATAATAGGACCTATGATGACATAATAGGACCTATTATATCATCATAGATCCTATTATGTCATTATTAATCCTATTATGACATAATACCCTTTAACGGGTCCAAGTAAGGGGTATAATGTCATAATAGGTCCTCTTAAGGGGTCTTATGACATAATAGGACCTACTATGACATGACAGGTCCTTTTAAGGGGTCTTATGACATTATAGGACCTATTATGACATAATATAAGTCCTATTATGTGATAATAAACCCTATTATGTCATAATAGGTCCTACTAAGGTCCGTCTTATGTCATAATAGGTCCTAGTAAGAGGTATAATGTCATAATAGGTCCTCTTAAGAGGTCTTATGACATAATAGGACCTATTATGACATAATAGGTCATATTATGATATTATAGGTCTTATTATGTCACAATAGGTCTTGTTATGACATAATACCTCTTAACAAGTCCTACTAAGGGGTATAAAGTCATAATAGTTCCTCTTAAGGTGTTTTATGACATAATATGACCTATGATGTCATAATAGGACCTATGATGACATAATATGACCTATTATGTCATCATAGGTCCTATTATGTCATAATCAGTCCTACTACGATATAATACCCTTCAATAGGTCCTACTAAGGGGTATAATATAATAATACATCCTCTTAAGGGGTCTTATGACATAATAGGACCTATTATGATGTGACATGTCCTCTTAAGGGGTCTTATGACATTATAGGACCTATTATGACATAATAGGTCTTAGTAAGGGGTCTTAAGTCATAATGGTTCCTACTAAGAGGTATAATGTCATAATAGGTCCTTTTGAGGGGTCTTATGACATAATAGGACCTATTATGACGTAATAGGTCATATTATGTCACAATAGAACCTATTATGACACAATATGACTTATTATGACACATTAGGACCTATTATGTACCAATGAGACTTATTATGACATAATAGGTCCTATTATGACATTATAGGTCCTATTACGTCACAATTTATAAGATCTTCTAAAATCGAGAATTTGTATATTATAACTCTTAAAGATCTGAAACCATTCTCAAACATCTTGCTAATATATACATAAAATGTAACTTAAAGTATAAGAAAGGAAAAAGACAAAGGGAAATATGACTTAAACTTAAATTTAATATTTCATGTATATATAGTTTGTTTGTTTGTTTTTTTTAAATTTAAAAAAAAAAAAAAAAAATTATTATTATTATTATTATTTTATTTTATTTAAAAAAAAAAAAAAAAAAACGGGATCCTGTTTTGTTTTTGAAACGGGATCCCGTTTCAAAATGGGATCCCGTTTCAAAACGGGATCCCATGTGCTAAACCTTTTTTTAATTATTTTAAAAAATGAAACGGGATCTCGTTTCTAAAAATTTCAACTTTGGTTTGGTTGTAGCTTCGGATTTTGGCTTGGGAAATGGCTTGGAGAGCTAACCCTTAGGCTTGGACCTGGTTCGACCTGCAACTTGAAGGCCAAATCAATCTTCATATGAAATAATGACTTCAAAAATATATCTGAATACCAAATTTTTAGAATTTTTTTAAACAATGAAAACCCATTATAGTAGAGACTATCTAGATTCTAAATATGTAATTTGTTTTAAAAATTGATCACTATTTTTATTTTTAAAATAATTACTAATGAAAGAGGTCTATAAACTCGAAATAACATGGTTTTTTTGTTTTTTAATAACTTTTTTGTTTTTAAGTTTTTTGAAAAAAAAATTATATGGCATCAAACTAGAGACAATTCTATATAGTTTAAAAAAAAAAAACCAAAAAATGTTAAGTTTAGGTCAAATTATGTTTGTCGTACACAAGAATTTTTCAAAACAATGATTATGCCCAATAAAAAATTAACAAAAAAAAAAATATGCAGAAAAAAATTATAAAAAAATATTCTCATCAAAGGTGAGTGAGTTATAGATCTTTCCCCAAAAGTATTTATAAAAAAACTTTCATTTAGGTCAAATTATGCTTGCCGTACATGAGCATGGTATGGTCCTGAAAAGTGACTTTGAAACTATAGGTTTTAGTAATGCCTATTCAAAATTCATTTTTAAGATTTGGGTATTAAAATAAATAACATATTTGGAAAGTAAACTTCAAGCACTACATTTTCTAGTACTGAATCTTTTTAAGATTCATTCTTTAAGTGCCTCAAATATTTAGGTCAAATGGGACGAAATCAAAAAAAAAGGGGAAAAACTTCCACTTCTTGGCCAAAAAGTGGACACAACTTCTTGCACTTACCCAATATATGACAAATTTCTTCCTAATTTTAAATGTCAAAAAAGAATTATTCGATGAGTATTTATATATTTTTAACCTAGTGATTTTGTTGGCTTTTTTATTTTATTTGTTACTTTGTTTTCATTTTTTCATTTAATTTTTTTTGTTTCTTACTTCTCTCCATTCTCATTTCACATTCTTAGGCACTTGCTAAAAAAAATAGGCCAAGATGTTTGTTGTACTATCTGTCTAGTGCAAGCACAAGCATGAGTGATTTGAATAAAATAGGTTGCATATTTCAATTATTACAATAAAAAATTTAAATTTAAATAAAAATAATTAGACATTAAGTGTATATAATAATTGAGTTAAACATTCATATTTTGAAAAATTATATGATCTAATAAATAATAAAAACTAATATGTATTTGAGATGTGACATAAGAATAGAGTTAACCATGATTAAAAAATTTGATACATATTTTTTTTGTATTAGAAATCGGAAGTCCAAAAATGGAGAGTTTATACAAAAAAAGGAGGCAGGAGGCAGAGCCTCAACCACCAAACTGTGAAATCGGAGTAAAAAAACATCATATACAGTTATCAGCTATATAGTACAGGTAGTTCTAATTTTATCAGAGGGTACTACTGCAGGATCTCGTCCTGATCTTCCAGCCAGGTGGTCTAGCCTAGTGGTCCTTCCATCCATGCCACCTTTTTTCCTTCCAAGATCTGGGAACACATTTCTACCTTGTTGAAGGGTGGAGGCATGTTGTCCTATAGCTCCTTAATGAGTTTCTTCACAGCCTTATCAAAGGAGACTTGGTTCTCAGCGAGTCTGGCCAATTCATAGCCATCTTGTATCTCGTAAACAAACATAGTTGCTCTGCCATCTTTGAGGAATCGCAACAACTTGTTCCTCTCTAAGTTCATCAAAAAGCAAACTTGCACAACAATTTTGTAATGTGTGAGTTTTTTAAAAAAACCAGTAAGTACCCTTTTATTGCCTTGAAACTTTTCCTCATTCCTTAGTTTCCAAATAAACCAAAGTATGAAGGTAGATAAAATTTGCCAGACTAGGTTAGCATCCTTCTTGAGCCCATGAATAAAACCAATGATTATATCAATAGTACAAATATGTTCTGTGATAGAGATTCCAAACAACAACCATATTTCTCTAGCAAAAGAGCAGTTAAGGAAAATGTGGCACACAGTCTTAGGCTTCTTGCAAACAAAGCATAGGTCATATGCAGCAGTTTTATTCCTAATAGGTAATCTGTTTAATATAAGTTGCCATCTAAAGCATTTCATCTTAGGGGGGATGGGGGATCTCCATAATTTCTCAAAGGTTTTCTGCCATGCATGGAGATTATGATCAACATACAACAGGGCATTAATATGATCGATCACCGAGGTGTCATTGTTAAGTAGGGTATAAATAGAATTGGCCTTGATCTTGGGGAGGGTGGAGCCATCTTTCCAAAGGAAGGTAAGGTACCTGTGAGAATCTACATGCATGTTTCTAGGAAGATGGAGAGGGGTACATGCCTACTTAATCATGTTGTAGGTCCTCTTATGCAAGGTAGGGAGATCATATTTATTGCTAAGACTTTCCCAGCTGATAAGATTGTCATGTTCTAATATATCCATAAGGTACTTGACACCTTTATTGTGCCAATACTTAGCAGAGCATCCTTGGGTTAAGGCAAGGGGTTTAGAGTTGTGATATAGGTTCCACCATATTGACCTTTCACTATGGAGGGTAGCATCATAGTCAATGTTAGAGTTGACAATAAGCCTACGCACATGCTCCCAGGCTTTCCAGATAGATTTAAACACCTAGGAACCTTGGATAGACACAAAGAAATTGCCTGCAATCAGATCACTAAGTGGGAGGGTTTTCCAGGTTTTGGTAGTCTTGGGGACACCATTTTGTATATTGTTCTCGATGAGAATCTTCCAAGGTTCATGACCTTCGAGTGAGTGGAATATCCATTTGGCCGCAAGGGCTATTCCCTGCAGTCTAAGATCCTTAAGGCCCAACCCACCAAGTTTTTTGTCTAGGTGGTACTGGGCCCATTTGACTATGTGAGCTTTCCTCTTTCCCTTGCCATCCAACCAAAGGAAACGTCTGATAGCCTTTTGGATTTCAAAAATTTGATAGTTGTTGAACATCCAGACAGAGGAATAGTAAATACTATAGGAGGAGAGGATTTTCTGGCAGACTTGAATCCTGCCGGCTAGGGATAGGGCCCTATTGTCCCATTTATTTAGCTTCCTATCTATTTTCCCTTTGACTCAACTCCATATGTCTCTCAGAGATGGGGAAACAGAGAAGGGGATACCTAAGTACCTAACTATTTTGTTAGGTCCTCCCCAAGCATAACCAAACTGTTGAAGCCAGTTCGGAGGCTCATCTTTCCACCCAAGTAGAATGGATTTGGAGCTGGAAATCCGAGCACCTGACGCTCTGCTAAAGGTTTCAAGTTTTTTATTAAGGGAAACAATATTATGCCTAGAGAGCTCTAGGAATAGCGAGGTGTCATCAACAAACTGAATGTTTATTAATTCAAAGTTGTCTGACATCTTGATTGCATGCAGTCTAGGGGATAGGGTGTCGTCTCCTAGGAGATAGTGCAGGGCATCTAATGTTATGAAAAATAGAGCAAGGGCAAGGGGGCAACCCTGCCTAATTGACCTGGAGAGGGGAATAGGCTGGGAAAGAGACCCATTAACTTCGATCAGGGCGGATGCATCCTTGAGGAGGATCTGGACATAATCACAGAATTCACTAGGGAAGTCGAAGGCTTGGAGCATCATGAGGATGAAGCCCCATTCCACCCTGTCATAGGATTTTTCAAAGTCGACAAGGAACATGGCTGAGTCCCAATTCAAGGTTTTGGCTCTTTCCATGGATTCCCAGCTAGACACAAGATTCTCCAATATGTACCTACCTTTAATGAACCCCGTCTGGGTAGAGCAGATGAATTTGGGGAGGATCTTCTCAAGGTGAGAGGCTAAGGCTTTGGCTAAGATTTTGTAGGAGACATTGAGGAGGGTAATTGGCCTCTAGTTTTTAATGAGGGCTTTGTCCCCATCTTTTGGGATAAGTTTAACAATACCCATATTGATGGACTCCCCCAGGGTGCCAGTATCAAGTGCTTCATTATAGATACCATAGAGATCATTAGTGATCAAATCAATATTGACTTTGTAGAATTCAGCAGAAAGGTCGTCGGGGCATGGGGCCTTATCATCCTTGAGTGCCTTAATGGCATTAGCAATTTCTTGCTTGGAGATCCTAGCTTTAAGGAGGAGGGCTTCATTCTTAGAGATTCATTTTGGAATAATGGAACTCCATTTACTTCGAGCATCTTTTGAGGCTTCATTATCCTCTGAGGTAAATAGGGTTTTGTAAAACATTTCAAAGGCATCTTTGATATCATTGATATTCAGGAGCTTCTTATCTTCTACGGTTATTCTGTCAATTTTCTCTTTGGTCTGTTTTTGCTTTAGAAGATTAAAGAAAATCTTGGAGCCTTTATCTCCATACTTAAGCCAGTGATTGTGGGCTCTGATGAAAGCCCCTTTGATTTTGATTTGTTGATGTTTTTTGAGGATGTCCCTAGCTTTAGAGACCCGCTTGGCCAAGGTAGGGGAGGAGGGATGCACTTGTATTTCTTGTTCCAGAGAGTGGAGATGATGTGTAAGGGATTTCTCCTGGGATCTAAAGTCCTTGGCTTTCTTTTGGCCAATTGTTTGAAATATCTTCTGCCAGGAGGAAATGTTTCTCTTCCATCTGAGAATATGGGATTGAGGAAGTTGAGGCTGGAAGTTGAAGAGACTAACTATTTTGATGGCCTTAAGGACTTCCTTGTCTTGTAGTAGGGAGGTGTTGAGGAAAAATTTCTTACTACGAAGGTAGTTATTAGTGATGGAGTTTCTAGTGTTAATGATGGCAAGGATAGGAAAATGGTCAGAAAGGGTTACTGGAAGGATAGCCACCACATTCCCAAGTTGATTGGGGGAAAAAATAAATAAATTATTATTAACATAAAACCTATCTAGTCTAGAATAGATCTGGTTAGTGCCTTGCTGAAAGTTGCACCAAGTATACCATAGGTTATGGGCATCAGATTTGGTGCCTTCTAGGGGGTCAAACAACTGGAGTTGATGCTTAAACCTATCCTAGTGAGGTTTTTCTGGAGTTTTCCATTCAAAAGGAAGGCCCCCAGCCTTGTCATCCTGGTGTTCAGTCATGTTAAAGTCTCCGGCCATGACCCAGGGGATATTTGGGAGGGATATTAGCCAAATCCAGAGGGACAATCTTTCCTTATAGTCATTGGGTGCATATATGGAGCATATGCCAAAGCAAGATCCTCTAATATCTAATGTAACCCAGGCTACTCGATTACATGGGGAATTTCCCTTATTCCTGAGGTCGTTTGCCCATTTAGGGGATAGAACAAGGCCAACTCCTCCCTTACCTCTCGGGTGCTCGATGTAAATTTTAATTGCATCTCTCCAAATGAAGTCAAGAGCAGTGTCAAGAGAGAAACCAACGGCTTTAAGTTCTTGTAGCATTAGGAAATCTAAGGTTTTAAGGGAGTCTATAAACCTTTTGATAAAAAATTTCCTATTAGGTGACTCAAGGCCTCTAATGTTCCATGATATGTACTTCATTAGAAAGGGGGGCTAAATAGGACTGGTAGGGAGATCATGTTGATCTCCAAGTTTTTTCTTGTTCTTAGATCCCATAGGTCTACCTTTCTTCTTATTCATGGAGGATCCTTTCATAAGGTCCTCATCATCTTCACTAATCTTGGATGGCTCAATTCTAACATCCGCATTTCCTCCTATGTCAGACCCAGACAACTGGGAGCCTGGAAAACCAAGGAGTATCGTGCTAGAGCTAATGTCATCTAGACCCTTGTTGGCATAAATAACTTCTATCACATGATTATCCTCTATTTCATTAAGTTGGGAGCCTATCGAGGGGTTGGTGGTGGTAACATTAGAGGTAAGGCCTGCAAATGAAGATGGTGCCGTTTGTTTGGGTGTTCCAGATCTGAGTACCATTTTTGCAATATTATCACTGATGCTAGCATCATCAGCACCACGATTAGGGTTTTCCAAATTTCTAACCATTTTTTTAACCAGAGAATTAGTCAGGTTTTGTGAAGTGGATGGTAGGTCCTTAATTTCAGGAGGGGGATTGCCAGTAATGGCCAATTGATCTGTACTTGGGACATTAGATTGATTTAGGGCATTTTGGTGGGTTAATTTCTGTCTTCGCTTTCTTGAGGTAACCACTTGGAAACAATCAGAAGGTAATTCTTTGAGAGCTTTTGAGGGATCGGAAATAGGGATGAGGGGTTCAAGGACCAGAGGTGTGAGATCAACATGCATCGGGTTTAATTCATTGGGCTTGGGACCGGGTGCGGAGGTTTTTTCGTTAGCAAAGTGCAGGGGAGTCGAATTTAGGTCATTATTGGTTTTAGGGTTTTCTGAGGTATTGAGTGAATCATTCTTTTGTTTCCTGTGATTGATGATTGGACAGTTTTTACGAATATGCCCTTCCTTTTTGCAAAGAAAACAGGCGTTCAAACCTCCAAGCATCTCAACAGGGCAGATGAAGGTGTCTCCATTAATATTTAGGTTTAAGCACGTGGGGATGTCAATTCCAGGCTTAATAGATACGAGCATTCTTGCATCTAGGTTGGTCACCAGACGGGTAGTCTCATCAACCCTAATTGTTTTGCCAAACGGTTCCATTAGTTGGGGAAGAAATCACCACAGAAAGGGAGGGACATCTTTAAGGATGACCCATCTGGGGGAGGAAAGTGCGAGAAGTTCTTCATTGACCGCCTCTAGAGACCAAGCTAGCGCTCGAAAGGATGTATTTCCGACCGTCCAGTATTGGCATTTGAGGGCTTCCAGTTGGGCTTCATGCGAGTTAAAAAAGATAAGGTAGAGACCTCTCTGAATTTGCCTACAAAACGATATTTTAAGCCCTAGCTTTAGGTTCCAAAGATTGTTAAACCAGTCATCTAAGAATTTCAATTGTGAGTGGAAAATAAAATTATTAAAATAATGATAATGAAAAGATAAAATATTAATTGTGATAGCAATAGATAAGTTTAACTTCATCCATATATTATTGTGAGTGTATAATTAAATAATTAAAATAATGAAAAGACAAATCGTTAGTTGTGATGGCAATAGATAAGTTTAACTCCATCCATGTCAAATATCACTCAATTTAAAGTGTTAATTGTGATGGCAATGAATAAGTTTAACTCCATCCATGTCAATGCCACTCAATTTAAAATTAGACAAGATAATTATTTGTTTTATGACTAAAACATTAAAAATTCACTAGTTATATTGATGTTTCCATTCAAATTAACTTTTTTATGACCAACCAAAAAGATGGTTTATATTATTTTATGCAGTCAAAAAATAACTTTTCATTCAATTACTCTTATGTTAAGAGCCATATGAAATGCATGGAAAGGGACCACTAAAGTTGGATGTTAAAGTAAAGCATTGCATTCTAGTGAGACCTTAAGGTTATGATGTCCTATTGATGAAAGATTTTGTGTAGTTCCAAGTTCCCATAAACTATTTAACCTCATAGAATATAAATACAGAGTATTCAAATACGTGAGATTGGTGACTCCGTCCGGATTTGTGCCGTGAAGCTGGTTTTCACTAAAATCCAAGATGGACAAGCTCCTCAGTTGACCAATGTTTGCCTGAATTTGTCCAGACAAATTGTTGACATAGAGATACAATTCTCTCAGTTGCGTGAGACAGTTCTCTCAAATTTGGGAGAGCCATTAAACTGGCAGGAATATCACCCGACAGATGATTCCGCGACAAATGCAACTCTTCCAGCTGCGTTAAAATGCCCAAGAAATTTGGGATTCCGCCCACAAGATTACAGTTGTGTGGCCACAGCTGCTGCAGTTGCTTTAAATTGCCAAGCTCTCTGGGTACCTCACCAGGACTCAGAAGATTATATCAAACATGAGGTTCTTCAGAGACTCCAAATTCCCGAGGAAACTAGGGAATTCTCCACTCAAACTATTGTTGCGTAAGAAGAGAGCTTCGAGCTTTGGCAGCATTTCGAAGACTTGAGGAATTTGCCCACTGAAAGTATTATGCACCAAGTTCTACACTTTCAACTCAATCAATTCGGAGATACGACTGGGCAGCGTTCCAGCGAACTGGTTAGTCGACAAATCGAGCTTGTGCAAACTCTAGGCCACGCGGGAAGGGAGCGGTGAAAGCATTGCGTTGGAGAGTGAAGGCAGTGATATTAGAAAGGGCGCATATAGAGGAAGTGAGGTTGCCAGAAATGGAACCCCCTGTGAGATCAACAGTAGTAACGTTGTTGAATGTATCACAAGAAATTCCTGTCTAAGCACATGGATTTTTATGGGACTCATTCCAGTCGCTCAAAGCATTGCGGATGTCCCTCCAATCTCCCTTCTTGATTCTAAGCAGAATAGCGCCATCTTGCGATAGAGAATTGCAGTGAAGAAGCAAAAGTAGAAAAGTGAGAATGCGGCAGAAGAAAGAGAGAGGAGGGCGAAGCATGGTTGGTGTCATGTATTTTGACAAAAGAAAAATAGCTCTCTTTACATGAGAAATGGCGGATGAGCTTTCAGACTTAAGATTTTCATCTATACATAATCTTTCTTTAGAAAATGAGAGCACGGAATATTTGGGGTAATGTGGTAATGTGCCAGGAAAGAAGAAGCGGTTCAGTTTTCAAACGGTGGCATGCCTGTTTGTCTTTCCATATGACTCTTCATTTCATATTTAAGATGTCTATATAAATGACTGAGTGCAGTCATGTATGCAGTAGTATTGAGAACGATTAATAAGAGTATTCCCTGATTTGAGTGTGGATGTAGGCAAATTTGCCGAGCCACGATAAATCATGTGTTGTCTCTTATTATTGCTTTATTCTGTTTTTGTTTTCATTTTCTCTGCTCATTCTAATCTTTACAATTGGTATCAAAGCCATGTTGGCTTGAGTAGAGATGGAGGAAGAAGGAGAAGGTAAAATTCATAACTTGTATGGCAGTTTTACATTCCATGTAAAACTATACTTCAAGCATTGTGTACATTGGTGGGATAGCTGGAAGAAAGAGGGGAGCTTAGTAGAAGAGGAGAATCCAACGAAAGAGAAGAATGTTGGGATTCTTATTTGCTCCTCTCTTGAGCCAGCTTTAACACTTATTGGCCAAACTGTTAATGGCTGGCATTCGTGTGGTGAAGGTTGAACCCCATGATGCCTCGGTTGGAATTTCTTGGCAGATAGATGCTATAAAAAAGTCATTAAAAAATTTCAGGAGGAAGAGTGTATGCCATCAAAAACCCAAGTTGAATCTGCTATTGACTCCCAAGATGAGGAGGATGCATATTGGAGTGAGGTAGCAGGGCAAGGAAGCTCAAGATTAAATGTGGCTTCAGAGGGCACTACAGATGGCAGGACCTTATCTAAGATAACGAGGCACTGCCATGAAGACTACGAGCCTATGGATTTGAATGACATAGTACAAGATAAAAGACGGTTTTCTGGTTTGAAGCATAAGCAACCATTAATTGGAGCCGAGGACAGTGGTCATTGCTCTAAGCAGTTTAAGGCATCGCAGGTAGAGAAGGGAAATATGAGTGACCAATCTGATTGGATGGATGTTGATGATAGTGTCAACGTGGATGATGAGTAGCCTGAGGTTGAGAAGAGCTGCGTGAAGGAGCAACTTGAATCAATGGTTGAGAGTAATGTTGAGATGGAGGTTTCCCCTACTCTTGAGGTGCCCATGGCAGCCGTAGAAACCAAAGAGCCAAAACTGGTCGTGGAGGTCAATGTGAAACACAAGGACACTAAGGAGTTTCCTTGTTTTGGTGGGCAAGAAGAGCATAGTGTGGAGTTGATGTTGTTGAAGGAGTGCAAGTCATGGAATGCGAGGTTGCCTGAGGTGACAGATAAAATTCTAGAACATAGTCTGAAAGACATCATTAAACTAGAGCCAATGAACCATTTTTTAGTGTATGGCAGAGGAAAGGGATGTAAATCTGGTGATAGAACAAGTGACAAGATCCGTTGGTTCTTTGGAGTTGTGGGTCTCAGCGTTAAGAGACATAGACGAATTTTTGTGCCTGCAGAACAACGTGATGTCAATCAGCAGTAGAAGGTGAGAAATCAAGGACGTTGCGAGCGTTGTTCCATTGTTTGTGGTTGAAGCCAATGGAGTCTTCATTGTTCTTGGGGTCGTTGTATTGCAGGTTGTTTATAGCAAAATGCTAGCGGTTTTGCATGCAACAAACTTTGTTTCGCTTGATGATATTAATAAGGATTTCGAGAATGTAACGGTTTTGTACCAAATGTAATGGCATCCTAATTGATTGCAATCATTACATCTATGGGTCTAGTTGGTTTGGAAAATATGTTGATTCGGAAGAGTATTCTATGAGATGTCGTTGCTGATCTTTTGCCTGCAAATTCCAAAAGACAGGTTGAAGCAAGATTTGGAAACAAGAATTGTGAAGCATTTTTGGAGAGAGAAGTGAGGCATTGTGAGAATAATGGATATTGTGTGTTAGACAATATCCTTCTGTTATTGAAACTGTTGCATTTGCGGTGTCAAAAGTGTTGGTTGGTGTATGCGAGACAACAAAAAGTAAGATGTCGGTGAGAGTGTGAATGAACAATGACTCTTCCTCCTTGTATGCGACACACATTCCAGGTACTATTCCTAGTCATGCACTCCCATCGCCTTGCACATTGTTGAGTGTGGGTCAGGCTTTTGATGATACACAAAATGTATCAAATTCACGAAAGGATGAAGCTTGGAAGGTGAATATATGCCTTTAGGGTTCTGATCTTGAACATGTATATCTATGCAGCATCTTGGAAGCTTTGAATGTGCCCTCAACAAAGACACCTGTAGTGCTATTTTGGAAGGGTAAAATTGTTGGCAACAAAAACTACAAGGCAATTCGAGTGTTACAACCGTAGGGGCATTGTATGCGAGTAAGACTAGATTTGGCAGCCATGCAAGGACGGAAGCCTACGAATTTGTGGAATGTAAGTGTGATAAATGCTATGGCACTTGTAGACACCGAACATGAAATATCAAAGCATAAGAGCTTTGCATTTGATTTAGGGCTTGAAGAAGCTGATAATCATTACTGGTCGATGAAGCTGGAGGAAATCATGACAACGTGTGTATCGGGTGATAGATTTTGTTTCGTGGAAACAGGCAATGACTCACAAATTTTAGTGGCAGAACGGTCTATTGAGTCTAAGTATGTTGCAACTACGGTGGCCCAAACGATCAAGCAGGATGATGTCAATTCGTTTTACACTGGGTCTACTTTGTCGGTGCAAAGGGCTATGATTATCACAGTGTCAGAGCTGGCTTTGTATGCTCAGTTCAAGGAGAGCTTTCTTTCACGTCATTCAATGATGGATGGACTCGGTACTCATGAGACTATGAGTTTCAACATTGGATTTGCGGTGGTTGAGGTTTTGAATCTTGAGAATGTGGCGAGAATATGTATGACACCTGTGGCAGTGTTGTTTGATAAGAAATATGTTGAAATCAGTGGTCCTGAGTATTATATTGGGGTTCTGACTTTTGACGACAAGGACCAAGCCGAGCCTATCCATGAAATTCTCATACAAAATAAGTTTTTTGTTGTTGTTCCTCGGGCAGATAAGGTAGATCTCATGTTATCTGAGAAAGATGACAATCTTTTAGATATTTTGTTAAGGGAGAGCACAACCACAGGAGTAGATAGTGGTTTTTTTATTATGGACTTATTGGAAAGTTTGTTGCAAGAGAAGATTCTCAGTGGTTAAATTTTCTTCAGTCTGACGTGATTTGGAGAAGATTAATCTGAAGCATACATGAACAAGAGTTCGCGAAGTTAAAATCATGCAGATTGGGTGCAATGTAGGTTTAGGAAAGGAAGCAGGGATGTTTCACTGCATGGCTATGTTGGTTGGACTTCACGGGGGAGATTGTTGGGTATATGACATCCAACTGTCATATGGTTGTCTGTCTTCCCCAGAAGACTCTTCATTTCATATCTAAGATGTCTATATAAATGACTGGGTGCAGTCATGTATGCAGTAGTATTGATAACAATTACTAAGAGTATTCCCTTCTTTGAGTGTGGATGTAGGCAAATTTTCCGAACCACGATAAATCATGTGTTGTCTCTTGTTATTTCTTTATTTTGATTTTGTTATCATTTTCTCTGGTCGTTCTAATCTATATAATAATCTCTGCCATTGATTTTCAAAGGGTGGACCGTCGCAGTAATATTGTGAAAATCGACTGCCATTGATTAGTGTGAAAAAAATACACACCAAACATCTCAGGGTGAGGTGCTACATGTATATGAAAAAAATGCGAAAAGAATCTAGATTTCTATGATCTCATCTCCAAGATATTTCAAACTTGCATATTGAACTAAGAAAGTCACAAAATCTATGTTCTTTATTTTTTAAATGAAGCACATGCTCTTAAATTTATAATCTAAGTAGCACTTGTATCCATAGAAGATTCAAAGGATATATTAATGATAAAATTTAAATATATTTTAATTATATAATAATTAAAATCTATATTAGTTATATCATTATTATTGTACTCATCATAGATGTTATTAGATTTCTAATATACAAAGCTTAATTTTTAGAGGTCATTCTTAGAACACCATCATGCATCACAATTGCTTTTACATTTATAACATGGGGAAATTACCTTCTCGAGGACATAATATGATTTGAGAAATTGATTGAGACCTTTTTTAAAAATGTAGATATGTAAGAGTTCATGTCATTGTAACCCATTTGCTTAGCAATGGTTGTGAAGTTTATCCCATGTTGACTATTAAACATGAAAAATATACAACACATTCAACAACTATGAATACACATACACACACACAAGAGAGAGAGAGAGAGAGAGAGAGAGAGAGAGAGAGAGAGAGAGAGAGAGAGAGAGAGAGAGAGAGAGAGAGAGAGAGAGAGAGAGAGAGAGTGAGAGAGATTATGTTAGTAGCAAAATTTTTCATGATGATGATTTAATTAATTGATTTAATAAAAAATAAATGGCAGCCAACACTTCTATAAATTGGGAATAATTCACTGCAAATATGTTCTTTTTGAAAATGCAAATAGCATGTTAGAATGTTTTTTTTCAATCACCCAAAATATTCATAATCTAAGGAAACAAATGTATGATTACTTGCGAGAGGTACTCTGTGTCTCTCTACATTGCTTAGTAATGCTTATATTGACTAGAAGAAAACAATAATAAGATGGAAGCTAAATAAATATTTTGACCAGTATTTAACAAATATAGATGAATTCATCCAACCTCCAAATATCTGAAGCCTCTATTAGTATATTTGTAACCAGGTGTCAAACCTCCCATAAATTAGACTCTGCTCTATTATCCAACATGCCTTATGGATTCCATTCGATTATGATGCAATATTTTAGGAAAAAAGAAAATTGATATATTTGTATGGAGTCTATCAACAAAGTGTGTAGAACAATAATGAAATAACGTACGTCAAAATTAATATATTTGTAAGGAGTATATTAATTGAGGGATGAGATGGATAGATAGAAAGGAAGAGTGGTAAGAGATTAATTAAAGCTTTGTTGGTGGTATAATTATTACCACTTTCTTAAGATTCATTTTCATATCTATTATTATAACCATAAGGATATCTCTCCTCCTAAATTCAGGTGATGCCCAAAGTTCCTTTGCCTTGATGATTCATTAGAGATATTTTATTCCCTCTGAGAATGCAATGAGGAATTTGCATATGAGTACAAATAATCACCTACATATGTTTCTCTGCATTGCATAAAGGGCATAGACCAACGTGCCATACTAATGCCATTATGGATTCTCTCAGAGTCTGTGAATTATTGATAGAGTCTATGGAATTAAAAATGTGCATCTTATAAGATTACAGAGTCAATAAATTGGTTGTTTAAATGATACTTCATCATGCACCTTTTGTTAAGGGCATTAATCCCCCTAATATTAGATATAAGGAACCCAAGGGAGCAGATTCCTCCCTTAAATATAAAAAGATAGGTTTTGGTGGTTTTTTTTAATCATATTTAAGAGTCTTTACTTCCCTTCTCTTTATTTATTTTTTTCCCTCCTAAAATCATCCTATCTCATACCATTATTCAAGAGCTTAGATCAATTGATTGAACCGTCTTAGATCTACCATGTCAATTTCATCCATTGTATCAATCTCATCTTAATCTAAACCGCCACAAGCTAAATTATTGCTTGTTTCACCCTTTTGTTTATATGGGATAAATGCTAATGTTGAGACTTGATTCATTCCTATATTGATATTTATGGGAGATGATGTATGAGTGAATGCATTTTGAGATGTGAGATTGATCTTTGACTATCTCCTCAAAAAATTTAATCCTTTTCCTCATATTTTTCAACATTCTTTTTCAAGGCCCAATACTTTTATGATATCAATAGGGGTAGTCACATGAGGATTCTTGATGGTATTAACTTTTGCATCTTAGACAAATAAATTTAGGGCTTTTGATTTCTAATTCTTGAGTCCATACTTCAGATGTTGATACCTACGTGATTAATTTGGCAATTTCCTTATTCAATTAACAAGTTTAATTTGGGCATAAATTAGGTTTCTCTATTTTGTTAATCAACCTCCAATGTCTATTTAATTTTTCACCAATATTCAGTAAATATTTTCCCAATGAATATTTGAATGGTAAGTTGTAGAGATAGATCCATACTAGATCACTTATTAAATAATATCCAGAGGATTGAAGTTTGGCATCTATTTCTATAACTATAGTTGACAATTTTTGTTAGCTTAGGAATCACCTTTATGAATTCTCTCTCTTCTTTTGTTTCAAACCTTTGGGAAGAAATTTTATTCTATTACATGTCTTCCAATGTGAATTGGTCCAACTAAACAAATTTACCCTACAAAACCTCCTTCTAATGAATTTTTTGATAATTTTTATTCTCTTGAGCTCTTTTGAATCACCGCATACAATTGTAGCTATAATAATAATGGTTTCTTTTTTGCTAGTGTCCTTCACTCTCTCATTCTACCTTTTTGAGTCTATCTCACTCTAACCTACTCATTGTCCCTCTTTTAGCCCTAATAAACATTGATTAGCTCCTTATTTTAAGGCTTGAGACATCTTTTGGATCAAAGTGATAAGTTTGATCAGATGGGCCAACTTTGACAACATTTACATATCACATAGATATGTTATGATCATTACACCATCATTTGCATTTTGATAAACAACTAGGATGTGCAAACCATCTACCTTACATTTAAAATATAATCAAATCAATCAATAAATTTATTTATATATAATATTATGTCCAGTGTGAATAATAAAATATTTTTATCTCCAAAATTTTATGCATTCAAATCATAATTAAATATAGATTTCCTAGAAATAATTTATTATAATTTATGTGACATTCCTTTCCTACAATGAAAAATATATTTAATCATTAAAACATTAAAAACTATATATTTACAACACCATAATTTGAAAGAATAATATATTACATATTGATATATTGATGCATATAGCTAATATCATGAGCAGTGTCAAAAGTGATGAAACTACAACTTCCATTATACGAATGTTTATGATCCCAAACCATTATGTAGATAGTTAAATAAGCTCTAGTTCACGATGAACTCATATACCAATAGATTGAAATCAAAATCTTCACTTGAAATGTAACAAATAATCTTTAAGATATTAGTGTGCTATATAAGTTCTAATGGATCAGTTTTTCTCTTAAAATTTCCCTATGATATGCTTATGTTCTAGATCTTCTTTATCATGCTACCAATTCTCAACTTTCCAAATGACCTTGTAAGCTTGTGTAGTACCTATAGATCCAATAACATCATCCTTTGACAAGTTGTGGACAATGTCCAATTCATCCAACTCCCCCAAATGGAAAGATTCTTTTTTGAAGAAATATGGAGGGTGAGGATCAAAAAGTTAATTTTTGAAAGGTTATAATTTTAAAGATTGAATGGATGACGAAGATTTAACTAAAATACTTCACAAATATTTGTGAAGTATAGAATTATGTACATGTAAGAGTCTTTTTTGAGATTCATGCGCAATATTGAACCTTGGGTGAGATTCGTCTTGATTAATTGTGATTTTGATTAGTTAGTTTAAATAATTAATTTTAGTCAACTAATGATTTGAGCCAAAAAAAATGAATTAAATAAATAGATGACATTTAATTATTTTTGAGAAATAGAATGATGAACGTAAATATTCATTTATTTATGTAAGGTTGGAAATTAGATGATGATTGATTAATTAAATAAATTATATTGATTTATTTACTTGATGTTAGAGGAAAAGTTAAATTAATTAATTAATTAAATAGAATTCATTCAACTAACTCACAAAGTAGTGATGAGGTTGAAATTAATGACAACAAAAATGTGACAAGTGATTCTAGGTGTCTATAAATACTAGCTACTAAGTAATCTATAAACAAGTGAACCTTTAGAACTAACTTGTGAACTAGAACTCCCCATGGGATCATAGACTAACCACTTAGTCGAGGCCATGGCTGCTTACCAAACCCTTGCCCTAGTTAAATCAATGGGATTTACTAAAGTCTGCCTTGAGGGAGATTCTAATAATATTGTTCAATGCCTAAAGGGCATATCCTCCACTTCATGGACCATAAAGAATGTCATATCTCATGGTAAGGAGATAATCAACTTTTTTGAGCTATGTGTTGTGTCGCACAATTATAGAGAAACCAACACTATTGCTGATTGGGCTGCGAATATGGTCATCCGTGATGATCACATGATAAGCTGGAGAGGTGAGCTAGATCTTCCTCACAAGGTGGGTTCCCTCCTCATTTATGATAGAGTGCATGGTTATGAGGGAGTGATAAGTAATTATGACAATGCACTTATCAATGAAAAAGGCCATAATGAATTAGAAAGAGCGGCGCTCAAAGATTGAGCTAGTGTTTAATGCGGACAAGAATCTGTACGCTTTGTGGGTGCCCATTTCTATTTTGAAGACCTTCCTACTCTGCACTTTGATCTCTATTTTTCCTTGTTCTGCATTGTGAAGGATAAGAATTATCTGTTTGTGGACGCCATGAGAGGTAATAGGAAAATAATTGAGCTTCTCTCCTGTGATGAATGGAAAGATAAGCCGAAGGCCTAGGCTATTCTGAAATAGCTAAGATGATGGGGTATATGGAGAGAATTTTAGGGAAAAACCCTATCGTGACCAAAATTTTCAAAAAGAATTGCAAAATGGAAAAATTACCATAGCAAGAAGAAAGGTTGAAATTTATGAAGGGATGATCATGGAAGTTACCATTATGCCGATGGAAGGCAGAAATTTTTACAGAGATAGGAGGCTCACAAAAGCTACTATCAAGCAATTCTTGAAGGAGGAGTCTAAGAAAACCAAGTTGGTGAAATCCAGCAAAACCTACTACTATACTCGTTGAAAGTGATAAAGAAGGTAGGGAGACAGATTATGTTTGTTGTCATGCAATATGTTACTCTTGATGGTAGATATTCTCATGTCTACAGTTATCACTTTGTGTTTCTGAATAATTTTCACCATAAATATCTGGTGTCTATTCCCTTCTATTTGTTTAGCTCCCTTAACATTAGAATTAAGGATTTTAGGGAAAAATTGGACAGTAACCCTCCCATGCATGAAGGGTTAATGTTTCTTTATACAACCATGTCAAGGCTTCCTTTGCGCAACATTCTATCACTGAGATTTCAGATTCAGATGATGAGTCTGAGAACTCGGATGATAGTGAAGACAAGGGGTCTGATACTAAGTGGGAAGATGATGTTGACAAGATTACCCCTGCTAAGGGTTCTAGCAAGGATAAGGATGCAGATTTGGCTTCTAGGTCTAGAAATAAGAAAGCTAGAAAAGGGGTTAAAGGAAAAAGAAGTAAGGTCTAGGAGGACAGTTGGCTTGAAGATGATGAAGAGGATGACGAGGGGATGGAGACTGATAGTGATTATGTTACACCTCCGCCAAAGAAGAAAAATAAGGGAAGCCCTGTCATCACCAAAATCATCCCCGATAAAGGGAATGATTCTCTTAATGTCCAACGCAATCCTCAAGACCCAAATAAATCTATAGATGATGTTGAAGAAGATGGGAAAATGGTGAAGGAAGGTGATACATTTCCTCCCAATTCTACTAATGTTAATGTGGAGACCCTGGATAATTCTACCCCGAGAATCAACATTGATTATAGAAACTCTCCTTTAACCATGTTGAATACCATGAAGAGTGGGATTATGGAGTTCTGCAAGGTAATTGATTGGATCTATTTGGAGATGAAAAATTTGAATAATAAGATGGAGGATTCATCCAAGAAAGTAAATACCTTAGAAGTTTTTGGAATAGGTAAGCTCAATACCCTACCTAACTACCTGAATGAATTGACTAAACCCATCAGCGATGCAGAGGCTATCACTGGAGTGTATGGATCTCAATTTAAGGCTATGGAGAATAGATTCAATGATATGGAGAAGTGGGTTCTCAATCATGAGAAGACCCTGAAGAAAATTAGAGAATAAAGAAAAAAAATTCTGAAAGCCTCTACTGACAACTTCAGTATGATGATCAGCAAACTGAAATAGGTCGATCAGGAAAAGAAAACTAGTGATACTACTAAGGATAAGGTGTTGACTCTTGAAGGGGGGACTACTAGTCATGGCAAAAGAACTCATTCTAGTACTAGGAAGATGACCCAACATGCCAAGGAGCTGGAGGAACTGAAGAGTGTTGTTGCATCTATGGTCCTACTGGAGCAAGAAGCGGAAGACCTTATCATAAATGTTTCTTAGGGTTTGTTGCTCATGGATTTCTGTTAGTTTTCTCTGTGTTGTCCCTCTACCTCTTTTGGCTTCTTCCTGGCTTTGTGTCTTTTCCAGCTATTTCATTTTTGTATTTTGATCTTTCTAGCTAGTCTTTAATGTCCTATCTTTTGATTATCTTTCTGTAATAGGGTTTAGAGGCCCCTTCAAAACCTTCTTTTCACTTAATCGAAAACTTATGAATTATAACTAAAATTAGATTAAAATAATAAAATAATAAACCATAATTGTTGTATTATATTTTATAATAGATTCACAATAATTAAATTTATCATCTATTTTATAATGGAAAGACTAGTTCAAAATTAGGTTTGGGGAGCTAGTCAGAGACTACTGGAGAAATGGGAATTGGATTGATTTTAGCCAGCAGTGTCCGGGGCTTAAGTTCCTTCAGATTGCTCTCTTTGCTAAAGTTCCTAGAGACAACAAAGATGACAGATTGATATGGAGGGAAACCCCGGATGGGAAATACTCTGTTTCCTCTATTGTGGCTATCCATAATGAATTTGTGGAAGAAATTTCTATTTGGGGTAAAGTTTGGAACAAGAAGTTAGTTCCTAAGGTTAATATCTTTTTGGGGATTTTTATCCAAAACAAGGTTTTAACCCTGGACAACCTTCAAAAGAGAGGTTTTGTTTTTCCTAGCACGTGTTCTCTTTGTTGCAAGGAAGAAGAGACCGCTTGGCATATTCTTAATCTATTTACTTTTAGTCAGGAAATCTGGAAAATCATCTTAAGTAGGTGGAACTTGAGCTGGGTTTTTTTGAACTCCCTAGGGGAATCCTAGTAGCAATGGCATTGCCCTAATTCTAATCCTAAGATTGTGGAGACTTGGAGACTTACTCTTCCAAATGTTATCTGGAATATTTGGAAAGAGTGCAACAATAGGATTTTTAGGGATAAAAGTGTTATTTCTGAAGTGGTGGCGGATAAAATTTATAGGAGTATATTTGAATGTATCTATGGTACTGATTATGGACCAGCTGCTAAAGAAGACTTCAAAGACAGGTGGAACTTCTCTACTACTACTAGCAAGGAGAAGGGAAGAGAAGGTCCCATTTGGTGTTTTCCTCCTCAGGGGTGAATTAAGGCTAACTTTGATGGGGCCTCTAAGGGGAATCCGGGTAAAGCTAGATATGGGGGCATTGTTAGGAATTTTGCTGGAAGTTGCTTAGTGGCGATGGCTGGTCCTTTGGGGAGTCAAACAAGTCATTTTGCTGAAGCCTCAGCTGCCCTAAACACCTTAATTATAGCCAAGAATCTTAATCATGATAAATTATGGCTCAACAAAGACTCACTTAATACTAGTAAGTGTTTGAAGGGGGAGTCAAAGCCATCATGGTCAATTGAAAATATTATCATGAAAGCTGGGGAAATTATTGCTAGTTTTAAAGATATTATAATTCAACATGCCTTTAGAGAAAAAAATATGGTGGTGGATTGTCTAGCGAACCTAGGTGTTAATTCTGATTCCTAAATGATTTGGCATGGGGAAGATGTCAACATAAACATTAAAGAGCTCCTTAGAAAGGACAGATATATGGGGAGGGAAGGACTACATAATCATGACAAAGAATATGAATAATTTATGCCTTGATGGAAAGGTAATTATTACCTGGAAAAGCGGCAGATCCCCAACCATTTCTTATAATACACTACACACTTTGTGGGTCACCCAGTTCAAAATCTTGAGTAACTACAGGAAAAAAGTGTTGAGTTTGCAGAGGAACAGAGCTGATAATCCGAATTCAAAGATTGGAGGAGATTTAAGGAGGGAGGAACCAGATAATACATCAACATGGAAAGTGATGCTAAAAGTGTGGGCAAAGCTAGAAAAAGGGTCCCTCACAAGCTTTATGGAGAAGCTAGTGGATTTCTGAAAATTGGTGTAATGGATCCTTTAAATCTATGGGCTTAAGTTCAAGTTGGACGTGAACCTCATAGCTACTATGACTGGCATGCCCCATTCAGGGCTTAATTTTTTTAGAGACCTTAAAGTCTCTAACAACACAGTTAATCTATTTTCGTGGAAGGAAAAAGAGAGGGATAGAATTGGCAAAGCCACAGGGGGTTACTATGAAGCTGCTAATATCAAGAAAATATGGGGTTGGGTTTTGAATGCTATAATGGAATTTATCACAGTTGAGGGTCGATTCTCCAGGGTCCACACCTACCACTTTGTTCTTTTAAACCATTTTAGACACGACAAAAAGGTATCCCTGCCCTACTACCTTTTCAGGTCCCTCAATTAACACAGTAAGAATCCCTCAAGTCCAGTTCTCCATTGCAGGCTTTTGCTGCACATTTATGAGCACTATAAAACCCTTTCCCTGCTGGAAAACAAGAGGTTATCTACCTCTTTAGGGAAGAGAAAGATGGAGGGAGGCGATTCTGGCAAGGAGAAGGCGTCTTCTAGCAAAAAAAGAAAGATTGCCCCTGGGATGGAAATAGAGGAAATTGAAAAAGAAGGCAGTGAAATGGAGACGGATGATTCTAATGGTGAAGACAACTGGAAAGATGAGGAGGTGGGTATTGAGGAAGAAAGTGGTGATAATGAGTCTAACAATGAAATCCCTATCCACAGTGACTGCCCTAGCAAGGACAATTGCCATCCTATGGAGGATGTGTATTACAAGGATAATGAGGAAATAGATGTGAATTCTGAGAGGGAAAGGAACAAGGAACCTGAGAAGGATATGACTAAGGACAGTTTAAGTAAGGACAAGGAAAGTGTGGATAAAGGGCTATTCTTGGATAACCTTAAAAAACTCACTGAGGCAAGACTGGATTATGATAGATGGACCTATGAACTCTTGAAGAATTTGGAAAAAAAGGGGAGAAATATGAATGAGAAGAGGGAGAATGATGACAGAGAGCAGATAAAATGGAAGCATGATATGGAGGAGAAGGTTAAATCATTGGAAGAAAGGAGAGAGGCCATGAAATATATGTTGGGCATTATCCTGAATATCCTGTCAGCTGTCACTAAAAACTTGGAGGATATTGCTAAAGTCTTTGATCATACCAGCTCTCCTAAACCGGTGGTGGAACTTGACATGGATGATGAGACTATCTAGATTGGCAGTGGTGAAGCTACTCCAGTTGGTGGTGTTGCTAAGAGGACCAAGGTGAGTGTCAAGAAAGTTGTGGCTACTTCTGCTAAGGATCTCCCAAATCTCATGGATAACATCAAAGATCTGCATGGGATTAGCAACACCCTGGCTAATGCCCTGAAAAAAATCAATTAGTTTCTCTTCTTGGGTCTGGCTGGTTTTGCTAGCTTTGTGGGGCTTTAGTTGGTTTTCTATAGTTTTCTGCTATCTTTTCGTTGGCCTATTCCTTTTTGTCTCTTGTTGCTTTTTCTATTAAGCTCTGTTTGTAAAGGGTTTTGGGGCCCCTTCGAAACCCGTTTTTACCTTAATAAAAAACAATTAAATTTATCATAATAAAAATTTGAACTTTTCTTTAATTCTAACTATTTTAACAATAATTTTTTTCAAAAAGTCACTTATCATTTTTTAATATAAATAAAATACCAAATTATTCTCAATTAATTAACCATTAGATATTTAACCGATAAAAATGTTTTTTAATATATGGAACCCCCACCAGAAGTGTCTCACATTGGTTTCATCATGTCTAAATTTTTTATTAAAGACGTAAAACATTCTAATTTCAATAATAAAATGTAATATTCTTTATTCTTAAATAAACTCATAATTCCTTAAATAAGACTATTTACTTCTACTATTTCATCCTTAGTTCTAAATGATCATTTCCAATTATATCATTATAAACACGAGATTTCTATAAGGAGATATAGATTCTTTATTCAATAAGAAAATTTATTAGTATTTCAATCATATCTACATACAATACTTAGGCCTTTCTAATGCCTTTAGAAAATATATAGTAAAGAATAAGATTCGTCCTTTGATCTGCAATCGAAGCTATCTTCATTGCAATCTTTAGAATGAAGACGAGAACAAGATTCGGGTGTTTTTTCCACCCAACCTTTAAGCTTACACTTCCCTGGAATTCTTGGTCAATCGAGAATACCTGACCCTGCACAAATTCGATTATAGACAAGATGGAATCTGGTGTGCCTAGAATGATACAAGCATTTTCTATTTTCTAATTGCATTAAGAAACAAGCAAGATCAATCAAGGATATGGTAAAGAGCATATATAAACCCATCTATTTCAATGGTCAATTAGTTACTTGATCGAGTATAATGGCATGCATAGCAATAAAATATAATTTTAAGTCCAAGGGGTTGAGCTTAGTTGGTTAAAGCATTGAGTTCTCAATGTGGAGACCCAAGTTCAAATCCCATGAGGGACACCTTTGTGTAGAATTCTAAGTTGTGACTCTTGGTCTTCCATTGGTTGTTTAAAGTGGATTTCTAAGTTGTGACCCTTGGTCTTCCAAATGTTGTTTCTAGTTTGGTGCTCTAAAGGAGCTAGTATTTGTAATAAGTTTTCTCGAAAGGAGCTGGTATTTGTAATAAGTTTGTAACGTGGATGCTCGAATGAGCAAAAAAATGAACTTTGTGATTCTATGATACTTAATACAAAAAAAAATATAGTTTTAAAAAATAAACTATTATCTCTATGATTCCACATTCGGCACCCGTCCCGGAAGGTAACTTTCCCACAAACACAAGCATATCTATCTTTTCTAATGTTCATATGAAACTTAAAATAAATATATAGAAGACAATCTTTTGTTAAATAGAAATAGAAGGAAACAATCTTTCTTTTACAACCAATTATATCTAGCAACAAAATAATCTTTCATGGACAAACAAATATATATCCGAAAAAGAGAACAATCTTTCACTTCTATATTTTGAAGTAAATCAAAGACAAGAATTCAATTAAGAAGGTGTAACACGTGTATGTATGTATATTTACATATAAACGAATAGAATATGAGTACACATTCTTTCTTCAAATAACATATTAAATTTGACACTAAAATATGTTTTCTATGATTTACGAATTCAATTATCTAAATTCAGTAATTTTTCTACAATGAGTATTAAGTAAGATGACATTTCATAATGCACATACCTATATGGCTTCTTCAAACGAAATTTCAAAATAAATTATCTATCTTCTAATGCATAAACTAATTCAAAGTTTAACTCTTTCTTCATTAGTGATCTAAAATAAATAATTCTCAAGATAATTCTATTCTTATTCTATAAATATATAATAAACTATTGCTCGATTAAGAGCCTACCTCTGAAATTCGATGCCAAAATAGTGATGCTCAACACTAATTCTTCTTCTAAATCTGACCGCAACACTTCTAGATTTCCAATGCTTTTATTCCTCTATGTTTTACAATTCCTTTTGCTATGTTCTTTTCATCTCCATTCTCCGTTCTATCATCTCTATTCTTTATTCTATCATCTTTATTCTGTATTTTTTCATCTATATTTTCTGCATGTTTCTCCCTCGTGTTTTTCTTCAAAACTAACTATATATATAGTGATCAAATCTATACTAATTCCTATTTTCGAGTCAATCTCTCATAGTGGTGGACTAATTTATTGGTATCTATGTGACACCGCACATTGTTTAACTACATCATCATAGTCCTAAATGGTTTCGAACACTTATGTGTTCTCCATGCAATGATATTCATTATCTACTATGTGACACCAAACTGCTCAAGCCGCTAAGTTAATTATTACTGGTGTTATTATGTGGCTAGGCAATTGCTTAGTCAATATTACTATCGACTCTCACTACTATCAATGTAGTTTCTTAGCTTCCCATGCACCACTGCTGGTATGCGGATTAGTTTGCATGCCATGCGATGCTTATTCTAATGGTTTTCAACCACATCGATCAATCCATAATCAACTTGAACTCTAATTTTTGTTTGCAGTATGGTCAACTAATGTTGATTTCACTTTACAATAGCTTTTTATGTCTCTACGATGCCAAGTCGACTTCTTTCTTAGTCTCTATGATGCCAAGTCGACTTCCCTCATATCATGCATGGTTTGTCGACCATGACTTGCAGTGATAACCTGCCACCATATTGGATAGATTGCTTTCAAATAAGTCATTTTCATGCATATATATATATATATATATATATATATATATATATATATATATATATATATATATATATATATATATATATATATATATATATATATATATATATATATATATCTGTGTCATCGAATTATTATTCGAACTCATATACAAATATAATACGTATAATTATATATATTTAAATATAACTATAGTGATAAATCAATTCAAATTTAATTATCTTTTTTTTTTTTTCAAAACATCATATAATTCATATACTTATATATATATTTATAAACATCATTATCATAAATAAAGAAGTGGAAATATAAGCGCAATATTTAATCCATTTCACAAGATACACATACAAACATCAAAATACATGTAAAAATATTTAAATCAATCTATCAATTAAAACTGCTCATTCCAAATTCATCATTCCAATTTGTAATAACCCATTTAACTTAATCCAAAACTCAACTAATTTTTTTTTTAATATATAAAAATATTGATTTCTTATTTTTACTTATTCTTATTTATTCTTTATTCAATCACATACTCAGGTACATCTATCTAAACGAGATAGGCATCCATCCAATCGGGATGGGCATCTAACCATACAGGTTAGGCATCTAACCATACGGGTTAGGCATCTATCCAATTCGGGATAGGCATCTACCCAAATGGGGTAGGCATCTATTCATAAGAATAGGATATGCTCTGGCCAGAGACTTTTGACTCATCAGGACCATCCAAGTCGTGAGCCACTCTCTAAAGACTACACTCCCCTACTAGGAGTGCACCGAGGCCGCCGTCCTTAGGAGTATTAAAATAATTACACAAACAAGCTTGAGTTCCACCTCGAAATTTGGCCTAAAGCCTCGGGAAGTCAAGCGAATCCATACGGGATTCCTTCTGAGTATGCATTGAATGAATTTTAACCTTTCAATTATTATTTGCATCATTTGATTAAAAGACCAAGGAGCTTCAAGAACCAACTACTCACCCATAACTAGATCCTAATCCCCATCTCTGAACGCCTGAGTACAAGGGACAACTTTGTCCCTAGACTACCTACATACCCGTTTCGACACGGGATCAAGGCGTAAAGTATGTAGTTCTAGTTTCTAACTATGGTTTAATTTAAACTATTTGGTGGGTACGCAACCCTTTCTAGGGTCAATGTCCCAGATAGTTTCTCTGCGGTTGCTACCCACGATGGTAGCTCTATAGCAAAAAGGCTTAAGGTGGCCTACTTTTGCTTGTGTCCTAAAACAACTAAGTCCTATTTCCTATTAAATACGTCACCCTTAATCCATTATCATCCATTGAATTTCATCAAGATAAAATAAATTTCCAAAATCATTACACACAACCAAACCCTAATGGGGTTTTCTAAAGTTTTAACTGAGCGGATGTAATTTCATTTTAAAATTTATCCTTTTATATTATCGATCCAAGGGGGATTACCTGCCCCTTGGATTTTAATTTCCAAATGACCCTTATTTCTCCCTAGCGGTTTGGAGGGACGATGCCACAAATGCTGTTATTGCAGCTTTATTAGGCGTTAAGTGCAGTAGTTCAACACGACGACATTACCCGTAAGTGTGACCTAGAGGCACCATAGATACCGAACATTGCTAAGTTTTTTTTGGTTGATCTCCTCTTGTTTAGTTATCTAACTAAGAAATATGAAACTTACTCTATCATATGAAAAAGGATCTAGTCACTCAAAAACTTTTAAACTTAAAGTAAATCAAATCTGTTGTAATTATTATTGGCTTTAAAATGAATCTATGATGATTAAATGTAAAGTATTGAACTTGATTAAAAATTAAAACTATAATAATAATTCAATCACTTGAAAATTAATATTCAATTGAAAGAAGGCTATTGTAATAAATCAAATTACATTAAAAGTACTATTTGTTTCATAATTGAAACTATAATAATAATAATTCAAATTATGTAGTAAAACTATGATAATACACCAACTACATGAGGATAATAATACTATCATGATGAATCAAATTACTTGAAAGATATTATTTGTTTTAAAGGAATATCTATTTAATAATTAAACTTTAAAACTTGAATAAATGAAAAATATAAATTATTTCTTTAGGACAAAAATAAAAAAGAAAAAGAAAATGTGAAGCTTGGAAATGAACCTGATACAAAATAACTTACAAAATGATTCTAATTGCTCATAAGATACTTTTTCTTTTTTTTTTAAGAAAAACAATTTAATAATAAAAATAATTACTAGCATAGTCTAGCTACTTTGCAACAAATTCAAATACTTGAAGATAATGAAACTATGCAATTAATTATTTTAAAATGAATTATCTACTCATCAGGTATTATTTAGAATAAAGTTTGAAAATGAAATTGTTTACTTGTAGAGTACTATATCCTTAGTAGGAACTATGAAATAATTAACTATATAGTTAAAGGGTACTTTTCTTCTTTCTCTTTTGAAAATAATCGTATTGAATTGAAAATGATCTAGTTCATTTTGTTTTTCAACTAACGCTAAAAGACCTTATTATTTGAAAGATAAAACTCTATAAATCATATTTCTTCAAATGCATCTAAAAGCTAATTAAAATGAGCTAACACCTATATCTATATAAATACATGGTAAACATTTTGAATTAGTAAGGACTAAAAACTCATCTAGATTCTAGTTTCCTTTCCTTTAATCTTGCATACTCTTAGAACTAAATACTAAATAACTCCACAAAATATAATTGATAAGACAAAGTAATCTAACTTTATTGTCTATAAAAGATAACCTTAACAAAGAATTAATGATTTGTTCCTAAAACGTATAAGAAATTTTTTTTTTTAATTTTTTTAAAAGAGGACTTGTTCATGGATATTATTTATCTTTCTAAGGGGTTGTTGGGGGTAGGTTTCTTTATAAGGCTTACTTGATCAATAATATATTGACCCAATATCCTAGGACAACTAAGTTCCATTAACCTCTTGAAAAAACCATAATAATTCCTACTCTTTTACTAATAAACCTTATTGTATATCTCTTTGTTTGAAATTTTTTATTTTTTATTTTTCTATCATCAAGGTAGTTATTGTCAATAAATCATCGAGAATATCATCTAATTTTTTTTTATCAAACTAATACAATTATAGTTTTTGTTGCATATAAAAATTTAACTAAAATTGATATCTTAAATGTGACACAATATTTAAATACTTATTTACTCATGCTGAACTAATTCTAAATGAATAAATTGGTTTACACCATTTAATTTACTTAATAGTTACTCATATCGAATCTAAATTTAACTATTAAATTTAATTTACTTAGTAATGAAGGTTTCCATAACTTTGAAAATGGTTACTAAAAAATGTCTTCAATTGTTTTCATATAATTTAATTTGTGTTCAATGATGATGTAATTACTTTCATGCAAAAATTAAGCATCTAGATAATCTGAAAATAAATAAATAAATTTAAAAACCAAAATATAAAGTTTCTAAATAGTCATTACTTTTTGAAAGCCCTATTTCTAATCATATCGCTTTATTAAGTCTTTTAAAATTAAAATTTTAGAGTTGCAAGAAATGAATAAAACCACATTCAAATTGATTTTTTTAATTTTTTTATCTTATAGCTTTTCTCTTAAAATCATATTTACTTTCTATTTCTTTTAATATATCAGTAAATATTTCTTAAATAGAACTCTTCTATCCAATAATTCATCAACTATGTTTCTTTGCTGGAACCACATAAATATTACTTATCCTTTTCCCTGTGTTCATAACTAATTAAATTATTAAATTTAGTAATTTATTAAAAAGTCAATTCGGTTAATACTAATTATTTGCATGCTGAATTTTAAACAATATGTTTTAATTAAATTCTCAACTTAGAAAAATCAACCCTTTCCTTTCTTTCGTATATCAAATAATATTAAATGCTCAAATTATAAATATTTCTATTTAATTATTTTCTGCAATAAATCTAGCTTTATTATTATTTTTAAAGTACAATAATTATAATTTAATATATACATATATTGAAATGAAAATATTGGACATGCGCAATAAAATAATATTAATTATTGCTTATAATGTTGATATTTTAAATCACGTATAACTTAAAATATATTTATATACGTATTTTTGTATTTTAATTACTAATATTTATTTGGTACTATAATATTTCATTTATCTTCTTATCTTTATATGCAACTAAATAAAATACCATTTAGATTTATGTACATTAAAAAAAATGTTTATTATTACTATTTTAATGTTAGAAGATTTTATTTTTATTATTTTTTGGAAAAAATTTCTACAGCAACACATTCACAAATTTAGAGTTGGAAGAAATTTCTAAAAAGAAACGTATTCACAAATGTTAAAGGAAATTCTTAAGAGAAATATGTTGAAAGAAAATTACAATTTTATTCACGTAGTTCATTTTTTTTCTTTTTTGTTTTTCCCTATTTACCCAAGTAAATATAAACCATTCTCTCCCAGTTTCCAAATGTATTTGCATTCAATAATCCTCCTTAAAATACCCCAAATAAAATTTACATGCATTCAGATCTAACTCAATATGTAATGGATTCAAATAATCCCCTCAAAAATACCAAAGGAAATTGCATGCAATAAAATAAAATTTACTTGCATTCAGATTGTATTCAAACAAATAGGCAAATTTATTACCAAAAGAAATTGCATGCATTCAAATAAAATTTACTTGCATTCAAATTTTATTCAAACAATAGGTAAATTTATTTCCAAAGGAAATTGCATGCATTCAAATAAAATTTACTTGCATTCAGATTTTATTCAGACAAACAGACAATTTTATTTTAACACTTATAAAATAATAATAGTGGCATTTGAAAATACACAAAAAGAAGAACCTAGAACCACAAAAGAGATTAAATCCTTCTCTTAAACAGACATATCTATTTTAACTTAACAAAATAATAATACTAGCATCTGAAAATACACAAAAGAAAGAACCTGGATTCACAAAAGAGATCAAATCCTTCTCTGTTGAACCATGCTCCTGCTTCCAACTTGCTTTCTTCAAATTTATTCTTGCAACAATTCTAATAGCAATCTCCCCCCCCCTCAAATTGTAGCACCTATATTCTATATAGATTTCATCAAAGAATCTACTTCCAATATTTAACTTGTATTCCATGCTCACAAAATTTCTAAACTATAACTATTTATAAAAATGAAACTCAAGAAAATCTCTCCAAAAGGGGTCCGTAAAATACACCCAACATCCTCCTAATTTATAGACTTTGAAGATGTAAATAACTTTCACCATCCGTAAGAATAATTTTCAAAATAAGGAGATTCTTCAATTAATATTTGTAAGAGAATATGCCATAAATAATATTGTAACTCCTTGTTGTCAATTTATTATCTCTTCCATTTTATCAAGAATTATTTTTGTAACTCCCTTGTCATAAAATTTCCATGAATAAAATATTGTTGTCATAGAATTAATTTGTAAAATTCATTCCTTCCAAAATAAATGAATATTATATTCTCCACTTGTCATAGAATATGCTAATAATAAATTCCAACTTCTAGCATGCCATGTGTCTAGGCCTTCCTCTTTTCTCCTACACCATATTCTTAAATAAAAATATATGCATTAAATAACTATAAGTATTTATCTATTGTTTTAAATTTTAAAATTAATTACTTGCATCTAGTTAATATTATAATGTAAATAATATATATTTAAATATATGTATTTTTGGTTTCTTAGTAAAATTAGTTTTTTTTTTATATTAAAGATAGAGGGAGCAAAAATACAGAGGCAGAGCCTCAGTAGCAAAAAAAAAGAATAGCAGACACCACCACGGGCCTGCCCCAAGTTCAGTTAAAACCAAAAATAATCAGTAGCGGATAGTAAAACAAAAAGGAACCATAGAAGATAAATTATAGAGAAAGGCACTAGCTGAGAATGTTATCATAGTAATCCACCTAGGCGGTCCATCCCTGGGGTCCCTCCATACAAACGATGTTCTTATGGCTCTGGATCTAACTCAACATCTCCAATTGCTCAAAGGACGGCTGCCTGTTTTCCCTAATTTCATTGTTCAGCATTCACAAAGCATGCTCAAAAGAGGAAAGGTCATCAAGATTGTGCCTCCAGTCGAGGCCGCATTTAAGCTCAAAGACAAACATGGTAGCATGACCATCCCGCAAGAATCTTCTGAGTTTGTTCCTTTCCACATTCAGCACAACCAAGACTTGTGTGGCAATATTATGAAATGTGAGTCTTTGAAAAGACTCAATAAGAGCCCTGGACTGGCCACAAAATCTATCAGCATTTCTAATTTTCCAGATGAACCATAGGATGTATGCAGATAAAATAAACTAGAAAATATCAGCATCTTTCTTCAGTCCCTGAATATAACCAGAAATAATTTCCATAATATTAATCAAGTGGGGAGAGGAAACACCAAACATCAGCCATACTTCCCTAGCAACAGAGCACTCAAAGAGGATATGCCTACCAGTCTCAGGCATCTTACATATGGAACAAATATCATGTGAGTCATAGTTCCCCCTTATAGGGAGCCTGTTAAGAATGAGCAACCATTTAAAGCACTTGACTTTGGGATCAATAGCGCTTTTCCATAACTTGCTAAAGTTTTTCTTCCACTGCAAAACAGAGAGGTTAGTATACCAGATCTTATTCACATGAGAAATAATAGAAGTATCATAAGCCAGGAGAGACTAGATATTTCAGGCTTTGATTTTGGTTAGAAGAGTGCCATCCACCCATCCAAAAGCTAGGAACCTATGAGAGTCTATATCACAATCCTTAGGGAGGCCGAGCAATGTACAGGCATGCATGATTAGGTAATACATTCTTTTTTGGGCGAGGAGGATATTGAACTTAGCATTGAGATCCTCCCATGATATAAGGGAACCATGCTCAAGAATATTGACCAGGAGTTTGATCCCTTTGCTAGCCCAAGATCTAGCTGAGCACCCCTTGATCAAAGCCAGGCGTTTACCAGCATGGGTCAAGTTCCACCAAAGGGATCTTTCACCATGAATATGATCATCGTTGCTGACACTGGTGTTGACCAAGAACCCTCTGACATGTTCCCAAGCCTTCTAGATGGATCTGAACACACATGAGCCCTGGACAAACACAGGGAAGCTTCCAGCCACCAGGTCGGTAAGAGGTAGACCTTTCCAAGACTTAGCCTTCTAAGGGATAGCCCTCTCGATATTATTCCTGACAAGCACTTTCCAAGGTTCATGCCTGTCAAGGGTATGAAAAATCCATTTAGCTGCAAGGGCAATGCCCTAAGTTTTGAGATCTTTAAGGCCTAGACCCCCAAGCTCCTTTTTAACATGGCACCAATTCCATTTAATAGAATGGGCCTTACTATTTCCTTTGCCATCAGACCAGAGGAATTGTCTGATGCCCTTTTGGATTTCGAGGATCTGGTAGTTGCTAAACATCCAGGTGGAAGAGTAGTAAATACTATAGGTAGAGAGGATTTTTTGGCAGACTTACATTCTACCAGCCAGTGAGAGGAACCTATTGTTCCATTTATTGAACTTTTGGTTGATTTTCCCTTTGACCCAGAGCCACATATCTTTGAGCAACGGGGAGATAGAGAAGGGAGCACCAAGGTATCGAACAATTTTTTTGGGACCTCCCCATTGGTAGTTAGACCTATCAAACCAGTCAGGAGGTTGAGTGCTCCAGCTAAGGAAGGTGGACTTGGTCTTGGAGATCTTGGCTCTAGAGATGGAGCTAAAGAACTGAGTCTTCAAGTTCAGATTATCCAAGTTAAGCTTGGAAAGATTGAGGAAGAGGGCAGTGTCATCAGCGAACTGAATGTTTAGAAGCTCATTGTTATCAGGGAGTCTGATACCTTCCACCTTAGGGGAGATAGTGTTATCTCTGAGAAGGTAAAAGAGGGCATCAGAAGCAATGACGAATAGGGAGGGAGCAAGGGGACACCCTTGCCTAATCGATCGGGATAGCACGATAGGGGCAGAAAGGGATCCATTAATATCGATTTGAGCAGAGGCATCATGTAGAAGCACTTTAACAATTTGACAAAATTCACCCAGGAAGCCGAAGGATTCAAGCATCATGATGATAAACTCCCACTCCACCCTGTCGTAGGCCTTCTCATAATCCAAGAGGAACATGGCAACATCTTGGCTAGATGTCCTAGCCCACTCCATGGCTTCCCAACTAGTGATGAGATTCTCAAGGATGTACCTTCCCTTGATAAACCCAGTTTGGGTAGGGCAGATAAACCTCAGAAGTAGTTTTTCCAGCCGAGTAGCAAGAATTTTAGCCAATATTTTATAGGAGACATTGAGGAGAGTAATAGGGCACCAATTTTTAATGAGAGCCTTGTCCCCATCCTTAGGGATGAGTTTTATGATGCCCCTATTAATACAGGAACCTAGGGAGCCCTTAGAGATAGCCTCTCTGTACAAGTCCAGCAGATCACGGGAAATCAACTCACTATTAGCCTTGTAGAACTCGATGGGGAGCCCATCAGACCCCGGCGCCTTGTCGGGGAGAAGAGAATTGATAGCAGATTGAATATCCTCAAGGGTAAGAGGACATTTAAGTCGGGTGGATTCTTCTTCAGAGATCATATTAGGGATGATAGCTCTACACTTAGACCTGTTCTCTCTAGCAAAAGTAGAATCTTCAGAGGTGAAGAGGGATTGGTAAAAGTGGGCAAAGGCCTCCATAATATCCCCAGGGTTAGTAACTTCAGTCCCATTAATGTTAAGTCTACCAATTCTCTCTCTCGCATGCTTAAACTTTAGGAGATTAAAGAAAAACTTGGAAGCCTTGTCCCCATGTTGTAGCCAATGGGTACGGGCTCTGATCTTAGCACCTTTTATTTTGACATGTTGATGGGAGCAGAGAGTAGTTCTGGCATTGGCCACCAGGGTGGCAAGAGATGGGCAGGAGGGGTTAGCTTGGAGGTCATTCTCCAGTCGGGTCAGCTCAGAGATGAGAGATTTTTCTTCAAATCTATAATCCTTGGCCCTTTGTTGTCCAATAGTTTGAAGGAGCTTTTACCAGGAGCTAACATTAAGATTCCATTTGTCAATCTGAGAGGTCGAGTGATTATGGGTTTTATTAAAAAGGTTGATAAGTCTAATAGCCATGAGGGTGTCGGAGTCACAAAGCAAATCACAGTTAAGGATGAATTTCCTACTCTTGACAATAGGGAGGGAGCCAGAAAGTCTGATTTCAGCAGAAATGGGATGGTGGTCAGAAAGGGTGAAGGGGCAGACAACAACAAGGTTGCATTGGTCGGAAGGGGTAAAGGAGAAGGTATCTTTATCAGCATAAAAGCGGTCAAGCTGGCAGTAAATCCTATGTCCACCTTTTTGGTAGTTGAACCATGTGTTCCAAAGACCTTTGGATTCAACCTTATTTCCAAGCAAGGGATCAAGTAGGTTTTTAGAGGCTTTCATTCTGTCCTAGGAAGACTTCTCCGGGCCTTTCCACTCGAAGGGGTTGCCCCCCATTTTATCTTCACAATCTTCAACCATGTTAAAGTCCCCTCCTAGGATCCAAGGAATGTCATGTAAGGAAGTGAGCCATTCCCATAAGGTAATTCTATCTTTATAGTCATTCGGAGCATATATAGAATAGACTCCAAAGAGGGTGTTGTCAATGCTAAGGGTGGCCCAGATAGCCCTGTTGCAAGGGGAACAACCTTTATCAATGATCTGATTGCCTAATCTAGAACTGATAAGCAGCCCAACACCGCCCCTACCTTTGCAGTGCTTTGAGCAAACCTTTATAGAATTTTTCCAAATTTAGTTTAGGTTCACTTCAAGAGTGAAGTTAATAGATTTTATTTCTTGCAACATTAGAAGATAAATCTCCTTATGAGAGTCAAGGAAACATTTAACAACATATTTTCTGTCAGGGGCTTCCAGCCCTCTTACATTCCATGAGATGCACTTCATGGCTAACAATGGCGAGGAGTTACATATCCTTAGCAGCATGAAGGCTGCTGCCATTGGCAGGCGTCACCTTGCCATCTTTTTTCTTACTCGAGGTGGATTTATTTTTGGAACCCACGGGTCGACCCCGCCTATTAGCTTTAGTGCTGTTACTATTTGGGGCATCAATGTCATCCCCAGATTCATTCTCACCCTACACAGTAATCCCAATGGGAGTGTCATTGGGGGCTAAGATAGTGGGGGGGGCAGCATTCATGTCGATCTAGGGCACATGTGTGGGAACAAAAGAAGAGTTTTGATCAACACCAGAGTCGGCAGTGATAACGCGGAGCACATCATCACTGCCAAGCTCCCTAGGTACAATCGAGGGAGTGCTCTCACAATGATCAGTAGTGATGCTATGGGAGCTGGTGAGAGCTGAGGCTCCCAGGTCAACGTAGAGAGGGTTATCCCTCAGGGAGGGCACAGCTTCATTGACTATCATAGTGTAATTACTGATCATAGCAAGGGCATCAAAGCAGTTTTTAAAGTCAGAAGAGTGATCCTTAGAGGTAGAGGCGGGAGCCGGAGTGGGGTCCTGCTATTTAGAGTGAACATGATCTACTATAGGTCCATCAAAGATAGGCGATTTCACATACCCTCTGCGCTTTTTGATTCTAGAGGAGACCATACGGAAGCCCTCTTCTATATACTCGTCCAGGGTTGGGTTAGCGAAAGCAATAGGAGGAACAAGGGGGGGGGGAGGGGCAGAGAGGCATGCCTCTGAAATGGGTATTCCCTATTTAGGAGCGGAGGAGGAGTCCACATTAGGTGGCTTGGGGTTAGATCCATTAGCCTGGTTTTTTTCATGTTTGTAGATCTCTTAGAAATAATGGGGCAATTTTTTCAAATATGGTCGTCCTTCTTGCATAGAAAGCACGCGTTTACGCCTCCTAGGAATTCTAGAGGGCACGGGAAGGATTTGTCCTCAATATTAAATCTAAGGATACTGGGCAGATCAATCCCAGGCTTAACAGATAGGAGAATCCTAGCATCTAGGTGCGGCACAAGCCGAGGTGAGTCATCCATTCGGATGAATCTACCCAGTGGTTCAACCATTTGCGGGATAAATTTACATAAGAAGGGAGGGACGATCTTCAACACAAGCCACCTGGGGCAAGACAGAGCTAATATTTCTTCAGCATTAGCTTCAGGGGACCAACCTAGGGCACGGAATGAAGTTTTACCCACGTTCTAATAGACCTTTTTCAGAATTTCGACCTGGGTATCATGCAAATTAAAAAATATAATGAACAAACCTTTTTGCAATTGTCTACAAAAGGAAATACGAAAACCTAGTTTGATATTCCAGAAATTGTAAAACTAGTCATCCATAAATTTTCTTGGTGGGCATTTATCAATGTCAACGCGGGCAAAGAAGATTGCAGTGTCCTTGAGCCTAGATTTCTCACTAACAATAGCACTAGCCATAGATTCATAAGGAGAAATGGAGAAAGAAGTGGAGCCATCCCTAGGGTTCTTACCTTCTAGATTGGCTCCATCGCTCCCATCCATTGCCACGAACCTTGCATCTTGCACCACCGAACTAGCGCCCCCACCAGCGACCTCGCAGAAAGACTGTTTGGGTGGAGTGGAAGGCAGGGGACCAAGCGGCAGAGGAGAAAATTGGGGTGAGCCATCTGTTTCAACCTCCATAAAGGCTATGCACGTTCGGCCAGGGAGGAAATTAATTGCAAGCAACAAGCAGAAATAAATGCAACGAAAGAAAGAAACGCAAGGAAGAAAAACTCAAACCTTGTGGAGGAGGGAGACCTCCTCTAACGACCGCCACCTCAGGGGAACTTTAATCCACATCAACGAAGAAGTACAGACCACCGAAAGTTCGCATCTTTTCAATAAAATTAGTTTTATATATATTAGTCTACTATTATATTTAATCAAGTTTATTATCTAATTTAATGCATTTATAAACTTTTGAGTTTTGCTTGATTTATTGGTTTAATTTTTTATTTATTTATTATAAATAAATAATTGATCAATTCCAACCTTATCCAAAATTAATTAATATGTTTTTTTTTTTGTTTTTTTTAATATTCCAAGTATTAGGGTTATGACACAATTTAAACAAACACTCAAATAAAGTCATTTATATCATCCATCTTTACAAGATGCAGATTATAAATTCTAATGTGGTGTGTGAGATTCCCATCTATTCTACCAAAGTCCAAGAGCTAAAAGAACTCTACCTGAACCCTGTTCTCGCCTTCATCCGCGTTCACTTGTTCATGCATTCACTTGCACTCAATTGCTCATTAGCAATGACGATTCCCAGTTTCACAAAAATAATACTGATTATTGAATTACATTTACATAAATAACGTAATGTAAATCTTTTCATTGCATTTGAATTCCTATTTCATTATCATCTATTTCACTAAAAATTCCATTTCTATTTCATTTCAATTTCATAAATAAAATAAGCATCATTTTCAAAATAAATAATTATAGATAAGTATGGTTCGTGACAATTTCACAGTCTACCTTAATTTTTTTCCAGTGGTTTTTACTTTGGTGTTGCTAGAAAATAAAACGTAGCCTTCCTTGCTTCGATAATGACTTTGGACTTACAATGGGTGATGCACGATATTTGGGCAACTCTAAACCTTTCGATCATTGTGCCTTTTTCTAGATCAATGACTTTAAAGTATGAACTATAACTCTGCTATTGCCAGGTGACTACTGCGACTTGCCACCTTTTAAGAATCCTTCGATCTACTTCGAATCTATGTTGGTGGATTCAAAATAGCTATGATCCTTCCTTTAGAAACTAGCAATTGATAACTTCTTGACCTCCTCTACAAATCTCCTTCAATCTCTTCCGGACCTTTTCCAATCTATGATAATGTGCTTCTCCGATAAACAATGCAATGTTTTATGGTATCCACTAATTACTAATACACTTTCCCATTTTTTTATGGAGTGTAAAAAATAATATCTCACTAATTTCAGCAATACCTGGACAGATCCACGACCCAACTGGTGCTACGTTAATATTATTGGTGGTAAATTTGGTGCCAGGCAAATAACATGGTGGTTTTATTCTTTGGAGGATTCCACGACATTTGAGCAGCCATTCGCAATTATCAAAGTATTGTTTGAGGTAACAGTTTTAAGGGTTGCCATTGTTTAGCAGAGCATACTATAGTTGCTTCTACTTAGTGATTGAGATTGAATTTTTATATTATTTTATTTCTTACTGTTTATTTCTAATTTTCTTTATTCTGTTTTACAATGTAAGTTGTGTGTCTTGTTCCATTCAATGATGTTTAGAATTTATAGTTGAAATTGTGAATTCTTCTTCATTACAATGATAGATGTGTGACATGTATCATTAAGTATAAAATTTATATTCTAAAATACCAATCTTTTTGGTGGGAGAATTTAGAGTATAATTATTATATAATGTTAATTGTAATAATATCATTTAGAGTGAAAATTTGGTTTAAGGTTAACTGATTTGAAAAGGATATAATTAAAAGATTAACATCAACAACAAAGAAGATAACTTAAGAGTTAACAAAGAACATATTCAATGTAATTGATTTCTTAGATTAATAGTTTTCATAAATTTTTAAACCATTTTATATTATAAATACATTTTGTATTCAGATTTCTAAATTAATTTATATTTATTAATATTTATATTTTTATATATTAAATCACTTTATTTATATTATAAATAATTACCCCAAAAAATAATGAAATTCACGTCCCCATTATATTATTCAAAAATTATTTAATATTCGATGACACTATTGTAATGTCTTCTATACAATTTTAATAGTTTAAGAAAAATTCTATTCCTTTTAGTTTTACCCTTGCCCAAAATTGGCAAATACAATATGTATGCCGACAACTTCAGTAGGAAGAATTCAAGTCTGAAAAGTAAACTGCTTCTAACTTTATCCTGCGATTTGTACCCACCGCACGCCACTAACATCTCTACCACTTATCTCATACATGGCCGCTGCTTTGGCTTCCTCTTAGTGCAAATCAACCCCATATGTAAGATGCGCATCATTTGTTTCACGCAATTATCATTCACCACGCGCTCATCCAGCACTTCTTTCTCCCCCCCGCCCATCCAGATTGTTTTTGTGTATCCACCCCACGATGTCCGCGCCCTTTCCATACTCCATCTCACCTGTAGCTTTCCTTCCGCTCACCAGCTCTAACATCACCACTCCAAAGCTATACACGTCACTTTTCTCATCTATCCTCAGCCTCTCCACATACTCTACTCAAAACAGTTTGCGCCATAGAAAAAAAATAAAATTTAAAAAGTGAGTTAATTTCTCTACGAAAACTAAATTATTAGAATTTGAAGAAGAGAAACGAGTGCGTACCTGGGGCTATATGTCCGTGATATCCAACATAAATAGACACCGTGTACTCATCGCCCAACCTATCAATCAAATCTAGATACACCAAAATCTGCAATTTTAGCATCAAAGTTGCCGTCCAGTAAGATGTTGCTGGACTTCACATCCCTATGTCATATTGGAGGAGAACAGTCGTGATGCAAATAACTAAGCCCACGAGCTGCGTCAAGAGCGATCTGATAACGTATCGGCCATTGCAGCGGCTTTCCTCGTTCGGGGCCACCGTGCAGACAATCAAACAAACTCCCGTTGGGCATGAACTCGTATACCGACAGCTTGAATTCGGACTCTTCACTTGAGATGCAGCAGAGAAGCTTTAAGATGTTGTTGTGCCGGATGAGCCCCAACGTATGTACCTCAACCTCCCCAATTTTATTCTCTTCTTGCTCACCTTTTCTCTTGAAGCTTCCCATTGATCTGCTCGTTTTTCCGATCTTCTTAACGGCCACCGCCTGCCCGTTGTGGAGAATGACCTTGTACACTTTTCCAGCAACTCCGTATCCGATCACGTTGGCCTCCCTCAAGTTGTGGAGGATGTATAACTCGTCCACCTGTCGAGTGGAATGAAGTTAATTTCCACGATGGCGTGCTGCTTGGCTTCCTGAAAAACAAGCAACGCAGAAAAATAGAGCACAAGGTGACAATCAATATAAGAAATAGCGGTACCAGAATGGTAGCTAAAGTCTGAGGTGACAACTTATGAGGATTGTAACACGCAGGTAACATCAAATTCTGACCCCCATATAGCTTTGGATTTCCCAGAAAGCTATCCTTGCGAACCGCAATGTCGAGATCGTCAGGAATGCGTCCAGCCAAGTCATTGTTGGATAGATTGAAAACATCCAGATTCAGCTGTCCTAATTCAGGAGGAATTCTACCAGAAAGCAAATTGTTTGACAGATCAAGACTATTCATGATGTCGTTCAGAGCTGCAGGTATTTCCCCTGTAAGTCGATTGTGACTCAAATTGAGGCGACTGAGGTTCTTTAACAACGTTATTTCCTTGGGAATTTCTCCTGACAGAAAATTATGGTCTAGCTGGAGACTATTGACCAAACTCAAGCCTCAAGCTCATCAGGAATGGGCCCTGACACCTGGTTGTTGCTGGCTTCAAATACTTCAAGTTTTTTCAGCTGTCCAACTTGTGCCGGGATTCTTCCTTCCAACCGGTTATTGCTTATGTCCAACCGATTCAGATTCTTCGCTTTCCCGATTGCTGCTGAAATCTCTCCTGTAAACTTATTGTTGCTAAGAAACAAAAATACAAGATTGGAAGAATTCCATAGTCCAGGAGGAATCTCACCACTCAGCTGGTTATTCTCGATACGCAGATAGACTAGAGATTTGCAGTCTTCAAAGGACGAAGGCAGACTACCATTGAAATTGTTTGAAGAGGCAGACAAGGTATCTAGCTCTCCTCCCCGACATAGATTCTTTGGCAGAGGGCCTTCAAAGTCGTTTCCCTCCAGATCAACAATAACGAGATCGGAGAACGTAACCAAACTCTGCGGCAACCATTCACTGAGCTTGTTGCCGAACAGCTGCAAGTAACTCAAGTACCGTAGCTCGCCGACCCCTGCAGGTATCTCTCCGGTTAACCGATTCTTAGATAAATGAACGTCGGGATCTGTGCCCTGAAGCGGATTATTGCCCAGATTCAAAGTGGATAATCTCCTCAGTTGACCAATGTTGGCTGGAATTTGTCCATACAAATTGTTGCCATGCAGAAACAAGTCTCTCAAATTTTTGAGAGCCATTAAACTGCTAGGAATATCACCCAATAGATGATTCCCTGACAAATCCAACTCCTCCAACTTCGTTAAATTGTCCAAGAAACTCGGGATTTCGCCCACAAGACTACAACTATATAGCCATAACTGCTGCAGGTGCTTCAAATTACCAAGTTCTGTTTGTTGGCAGATAAATTAATTATCCTCTAGATCTTCTAGAAACTTCTGTCTTCCAGAAAATTCTTCCACTGAATGACTTCTAGAGACTTGAGTCCATTGTTTCAACTGCCCATCATTAATTTTGTAACTAACTCTTATCCAGAGTCTTCTATGTATCTTCTTATAAATTCAATTGCAAGGGCCTGCGTTTAATAGAGCCCCTTTATGGGTTTCTCCTGTCTCTTCTCCTCTGTATTTCTGTGTTTCTGCTGTTTTTATCATGGTATCAGAGCCGATGGTTTATGAGCTGCCTGGAGCCAGAAGAGTGATTCGTGTGGGAGCAAATAAGATGCCTTGGACCAAATCTGGGAGAATGGTTTGGCACCATTAGAAGTGTATCTACTCAAAGTCTAGCAGCTGAAAGGAGGATACCTGATCTGTGAAGATAGATCGCAGTTTGTTCAAAGAGTGTGGATTGAGTGTCAGTTATAAAAGCTACGACTAAGCTGCTGAGCGCTACAGTTTACCCAAGGAGAAGAAAGTTGGATCGTTGCTATTCGCTAGAGTCAATTCCTAGTTAGAATTGTTGCGCAAAAAAGATTGGCAGATGTAGCTATTAAGGAAATTGTATAAAGAGAGGCAGAGCAAACCAACAAAAAGGGAGCTTATTCGTTTATTGGAAGACCTAGCTGAAGAAGAAAGTGTAGGAGAGAAGCCCGAAGTCAAAGTGCGCTCCAATTTGCAGGCTTGTTTCTCTGTTTGTGTTGTGATCTAGTCTACAGAGTTAGTGTATTGCCAAGGACAGTGATGGTGTTAAAGATTGGGGCTGGTGTTTTTCTTTTTGCAGCTCAATTTGGTGACGGTCTGATAGTAAAGTAGTGCTATTGGAAGATGAAATATTTTGATCAAATGTGCAAAGTGTTATGATCGGTGTTGAGAAAATTAGTGTGTCTTAATGTGAATGCAATGTTGCAGCAAAAGTGGTTATGTAAAAGAAGATTGTTGGAAATTGAGAAGATCCTTCGTAGTATTGAGAAAGAAATGGGTCTATGTTTGTTGGGCAAATGTTTAAAAGGCAAATCTAAAGTATGTATTGTATCTAAGTTGTTGTAGGGGCTGTATGATCGGTGGTACCCGACACCCCAGAGTTTCCGTTATACATTATTGATGAACCATGTATGTGAAAAGGATTCCTATAGAACTAGCGAGCATAGCGGCTGGTTACCCATGTGTCTCGATAGATGGATTTCTTTTTATACGAACTCAATAATTTTAGTAAAAAATTTCAAAGTGATGAAAGTTTCCCCATCGCGATGGTCATTGGAACCATGTTAGTGCTGAGTCTTTTGTGATGGTTTGTGGTAAGCCAAAACCACTTGTTTGGGTAAAAAACCCAAAGAAATGTAAAATTCAAAGTGATTGTAACAGTTGGAAAAAACCCAAATGGTTATGGGTAAACCAGTTAAAAACGCAAAAGTTATTGTAAAAGTGAAGTTTGTAGCGAATTGGTTAAGGGTGGACTGTGAAAACCCAAAGTGATTAGGGGAAACAAAATTTGTTGTAAATGGGTACCTAAAAAGGCTTGAGACCAGGACCCATCCTAATTTGATTATGGGGGGATATCAAAAACAATTTGATAATTAATTTATGGGGGGATGTTGACAGATAAATTAATTATCCTCTAAATCTTCCTAGAAACTTCTGTCTTCCAGGAAAATTCTTCCATCGAATGACTCTTAGAGACTTGAGTCCACTGTTTCAATTGCCCATCATTAATTTTGTAACTAACTCTTATCCAGAGTCTTCTTTGTATCTTCTTATAAATTCAATTGCAAGGGCTTGCGTTCAGTAGAGCCCATTTATGGGTTTCTCCTACATCTCTTCTCCTTTGTGTTTCTATTTCTTTACACTGTTGGCACCACACTAGGACTCAGATGATTATAGCCAATCCTAAAGTTCTTGAGAGACATCAAGTTACCGACAAAATTTGGGAATGCTCCACTCAAACTATTGTAGTCAAAGAAGAGAACCTTGAGCTTTGTCAACATTCTGAGGGCTGGAGGAATTGGGCCACTGAAAGCATTATATGCCAAGCTCAACACTCTCAATTCACTGAATTTGGAGATACGAGAGAGCAGCATTCCAGTGAACTAGTTTTGGGACAAATCGAGATTCTGCAAATGCTTGCATTGAAAGAGGCCATGGGGGAATGGACCGCTGAAATCATTGTTTCAAAGAGACAAGGCAATGAGATGGTGGAGGTCAAGTTGCCAGAAATGGAGGCCCCCATGAGATCAACAGTGGTGACGGTGTTGAATGTATTACAGGAGATTCTTGTCCAAGCACATGGATTTTGGTGAGACTCATTCCAGTCGCTCAAAGCATTTAGGTTGTCCCTCAATTCTCCATTTTTTATTTTAAGCAAAATTACGCCATCTTGCGATAGGGAAGTGCAGTGAAGAAGCAAATGTAAGGAGGTGAGAATGTAGCAAAAGAAAGTGAAAGCGCGGACGTGCGTTATTGGTGCCATAATAAGAAAGAGCTCTCCTTGCAAAGATTTCGGGAAAGCTCTTTCAGATTTATAAGCCTCGTCATTAAATTGTCTTTCATTGTTTAGGTGGCCGGGTCATTTCCGTTTTGTTCACGTTTGTGTTCTGATTTCCGTACATGTTGGTCCGAATAGAAAATTTTTGGAAAAAATCTGAAAGGGTAATTAGGAGAATAGTTGCTTGATGAAATAGGTAGATTGAAATCATGTAATCGGAGTGAAGGAACAAAATATTGAAATGTTAGATTTTGTATCATAGACAGAGCTCAAAATCTCATTATTTACTAATTTGCTTTAGAACAAATATTTACAAAGTGGAGAATTTAACTAAAAACATTGTGGAATTGAACATTTGGTTGAAATTAGTTGGAACCTATAAAGAAAATGCACTTAAAACATTGAAAGAGGATTTGCAAAAAACATTTGCATAACTTTTTCATTTATAGGTTCCCTATAATAGGATACATAGTTCCACAGTTGATATCATACTTTATAGAAACTGTTTTAGAAAACACCTAAAATTTGTCAATGAGAGTAGTGTAATTGAATCATACTATATAGAAGAAAACCATGCAAAATAAAAAATTGTCAAATTGAATTTGTATAACTCTAGTGAGTTTAATAATTTACCTTTTAGAGATCAAAATTAGAAGCATTGTTTTACACATGTCTTGGACATTTACAAAACACTTGAAATTTGTCAAATAGAGTAGTTTAATTTGAGAAATGTGGTAAGATTGAATGGTATGTATAATATAAGTCTTGAACTAAGAATAGAAGGAACAAACCTCATATGCATCTGATAGTAGATTGTGCATCTGATAATATCTTCAATTGTGCCTCCTCTTCTTTGCATCGAGTGAAATGTGGACTTTGTTGCATTCGTGCATACCTTTCAAATGTGAAGGCGGGGTGAATGCGAAGGCTTGTAAGATCACGAACACTTGAAATAGCTGTTAGTCATATATGTCATCGAAGACAATGACTTATTTGGTGGTATAGATATATTTGTTGGGTTATTGTGATCCCAAGTCGAGCTTATGTAATTTTGGAATTGAACAACAACAAATAAGGGCAGTTGAGGTGGGTTTTCACCATCATTGTATACAATTTGTTTGACTTGTCTGAGTGCACTATTGACAAGTCCTGTTTCCACCCATAGATTTGTAGACAACATAACCTCTTGGCCAATACATAGCAAGATCTTAGATTGTAGTTGTTTATCATTTGGATTTGAGCATGTCAATCCCTTCATTTGTTCTGCAGTAGATAGGGCAATAGGTTTTGCAAAAGACAACAACATGCATTTATTATGCAATGACACCATTTCATTTGTTGCAAAAAGATATTTGGATGGTAAGAAAATAGATTGTTCTACAGAGGTGAGTGATGAACTTGACCGAGACATTAGAAGTTTCCAGTCTACAATTGTAGGTATTGTATTTTGTAAATTTGAGAGGAGTTCACGAAAAGAAATTTGTGCAGGTTTGTCTCCAATTTGACGAAATATTTTATCCAATGTTATAATTGTTGTGAAGATATGCCATAGTGTCCCTCCATAAGAAGTCGAAGCATACATTGGAATGTCCTTGACAGGTGGTAGTTAGCCCAAGTCACCAAATAGTATGATTGAGCGTCCTCCAAATGGGATTTGGTTATGTGTAGGGAATGTCTCACACAACCTCATATCAATGCATTGTATTAACCTGCGACCAATGAACCTCATTTTATCTATTAGAATATAATGAATGAAGTACATTCTTTCTTGGAAGTTTGCAATTGTTTTTCCTTGGAGGGGGACCACTTCTTTGATTGGAATTCGAAGGGCACAATGAATTGTTGATTCTTGTATGTTGAATGTTACAACACCTATTGGTGTGAGGAGTAGTAGTGGTGACTGTTTCGGTGGTGCCAATCTCATCATTGTAGACTTTATGCTCATTATCAGGTGAGACTTTCCTCTGCCTGCAGTTCCTTGAACAATAATCTTTAGTGGTGGCTTTAAAGTATTGTCCTGTAGATGTGAAATAACTAAATCATATGCCCTTTGTTGTTGTATAGATAGGTCATATGGGCCCTATTGATTGTAAACATGGCAGGCTTGAAATGTTGTCCGATTGGAGTGTATAAAAGTAGTAGCTACAACTTTTTGTTGTGTGGGTATGTGGTGTTTTGCCCAATCATGGCTCAAGTCAATTTCACATTGGCCAAGCATATCAAGTTAATCCAGCTATATAGGAAGCCCCGGGTATAAAGCTGAAAGGGATTTCCATTCAGTAAGGAAGTGTTGTTGTATTTGTTCAGGCTCATTTGAAGGAGTGCTAGCATCACTTTCTTCCATTGTTGTTGAGGTTGTTTGACGTACATGCCATGGATGGTAGTTGTTGGAGAATCTCTCCCTTTGTGATTTTATTTCATCACCTGAAGAGCCAAAATCCATCTGAATGTTGCATAATAGATGGTATAGTATTAGTTCACTCCAACAAAATGCTTGAAAATATTTGTCCTCTTTTGAAAGGATGGATGTGAATCTATAGGATACTCAAACTAATACTGGAGTGGTTCTCTCTTTCCATTGATAATGTTTTCGAGATGCACTGAATGACCATTTTTGAGTTACATCAATAAGACATGTTCTCTCTAGATGTATAGGCCTTTCCATGTAAGTTGCAATATAGCTTGGATAAGTGGTTGTTCTTGTTGGGGAGATTGAAACATGATGGATGTTTTTTTGGTTCACATTTAAAGAAACAAATGTTCTGCTAGAGAGGGATAGTGGTAGTTTTAGTAAAAGGTGACAGGTCTCTTGAGCACCTATATCATGGTCGACAAGGTTCTCTAGAAGCATTTTTCAAAAAGCATCAGGAGCTGGTTTATCAAGCTCAAAGTTAGTTGAAATGCAAGACAACATTTGATGATATGTCTCAGATTTGTTTTCAGCTTTAGCTGAATATTTTGCAATATATTTGATCACAACATCTATTGAGATATCAAGTTGACAATTGACATTATCCCTCCATGTAGAAACTATGAATGGGTTGTGAAGATTGAGGGGGTCATCATTGCGAGTAGGGGTGTGTTTCGGTTGGCCATTTTCAACATTTGAAAAAGTAGAATTATATTGAATGGTCCAAGGGGCTTTGTAACGACATAGAAGAGTTGTGCCCTTTCTTCTAAGGCATGTTTGGGCAGTACACTTTGTATGTCGTTGAACACAATTGACTAACTCGCAATAGTCAATTGAAGTATCACTTGATTGAATCATTATTGTGTCCATCAAGCAAAGGTCATCAATAATCGATCGATGGAATGTTTGGTTTTTGAATTGCAGTGCTCATGGATTCCATGCAAAAACATATCTATCAATGTAGTGTAGTGCATTTTGTATTGATGGAATGTGATTCCACTGCATTTTGTCAATGTTTGGTGCTTCTTGTATTCAAATGAAACCATGGATATGTGCAGAGCCTCTATGTTGCCACTCATACCTACAAAATTAGGTGTTTGGAATCAAAAATAGTAAGAGTTAAATTTTAAATTAAAAACTTGCCAGTGTTATACCTGTACTAGTGGTCAGTTGCACCAAGAAGTTTTTCCAAGACCTCAACATGAAATGCTGTGAATCTATGATTCATGTAGAGTGTAGTAAGGTGGGGGTTTTGAACTATATTTTGTAACCTCCACTTTGAAGCCGCATACCGATTTGTTGGTGTGGTGGATGGCATGATTTTATGTAAGTCTGGCCCTTTTGTATCTGCTGCACTAAGTGTGAGAAATAGTGTTGGGCAACCAATCTAAATGACCATATCAATAAGTTCCCTTTTGCATTGGTTCCAGAATGGTTTCGTACCACAAATTGATGAACTAAAATGCATAAGTTGATCTGCTAGCTTTTTATCAGGCAAGTCCTTTAATCTTTGATGAAGGGCACCAATTGTTGCAAGTAGTTCATCATGGAGTTTCTTTTGAACAAAAAATAGATGACATGGCTTGACTTCGATGCCGTATAATGATATTCAATATGAAGTACCTAAATCATGGGTGTTGGTCGAACCTATTATAATGGTATTGCAGGAGATGGAGAGCATACTCATGTAGCTTAACATCTTTGAGAAGAGGTTGTTTGAATGCAGTTGTACCCTTTGGGAACAAAGTGGGGAATGACATCACAAATAATCCTTCAATGTTGTATTCATTTATGAGAGATGGGTAGATGGGTGGCCATTGGAATATAGGAGGTGGTCTTCCTTTGCCTAGTTGCAGTAAAGAGTGTACTTCTTCGACCTCTCTGCATGACGGTGGAAGGTTCACCACAAATGAAGTAGTTGTTTGCAAATTTTGTTCAAATGGATCATCTTCTATACTATTTTCTTGCATGAAGCTCATATCAATGGGATCTGGATTTGAAGTTGTTGCATATAGAAGGATAGATATGTCTGTGGGGTTATGGGGTAAGGATAGTAATGTTAAGACATCTACTTGTACATCTTTGTAGTATGGGTCATATGAGATCTTATATTGCAATGCATCATAAACACGTCCTCTACTCACATAGAAGTTGTATTGTTGTTGACTACTGGTTTCCTTGTTTACTATTATTATGTCCAATCCATCTACACGTCTAGGCAAGTGGGATACAATTATTGAAATATCTTGAGGAAATGAAATAGTGTGTCCACTATATTTGAGTTTCCCCCCTCTTGCATAAGTAACTTGAAGGATAGGGCTAACCCTTGCTATCAACATCTCCTCAACTTGAGTTAGTATTTGCAAACAGTGTGGTTGTCCACCAGGGTCCATGTTGTTCCATTCTGAGAAGCGATGTCTATTTTTTTTTTGATGTGCATCTATAACAAGTTAATTTCATTTTGTTGTCTAGTTTTGATTCTTGGATATTTTTCCATGCAAACTAGACATGTTGAAAACTTTGAAAGTTTGTCCAACTTCGAACAAAATTTGTTTCTAGCATTGCAATATTTTTTGGAGAAAACTGGGGGTGTATGCATATGACCTATTGGGATAGGTTGACTTGTATGTTCAATTTGAGGCACATGTGTTTGTAGTTTTGTTGGATATTGGGAAGAAGAAAATATGGATGTAGAGGCTTGCTCAAGATTAGTGTGTTGCGTCTCTCATCTTCTTTTGTTAATAATAATTTTCCTTGCATGGTACCTTGCACATTGCATTTCATTTCGATGAGTACATTTCTCTTGCATTGTATCAATTTGTATGTCCAAGGCATGGTCTGTTGAGTACCAAAGGAATGTGGTCTATCTATGGATAATTATTTTTTTCAAATATAAATATATAACAATATCAATGTAATAAAAAATGAAGACATTCATCTATTTGCAAGAGTAGTAGAGTAATATAAACATAGAAAAAGAACTGCAAACATAATTTGAAATAACATGTAAAACCATTCATAAAGGTATTTATGACATAAATTGTGAGGAGAAAAATTAAAAAAACATATTTATCATATTAACATAGCATATGTTCATATACGTGTTTACTGGAGGTCAAATATCTTGGCACATACTAATCTCATTTTTTTAAAATAATTTTGCAATGTCAATTTTAATAAATGTTAAAGAATAATTATAATTAACAAGGGTAACCTTTAAAAAACCATAATAAAAAAGGATATGTCAAATCATTCATAAAGATACTAATGAGATACATTGTGAGAAGAAAAAAAACAAACATATATATCAAATTAACATATCATATGTTCATTTATGTGTTTCATTTGAAAATAAATATTTGCAATGTTAATTTATATAAATGTAAAATAAAAATTTCAAATAACATGTCTAAGTATTACGCAAATTAAGTGTATAAAAAGATGTTTATTTACATCTTTAAATATAGGAAAATTATTGTGTTTGTACTATTTTTTTTTCAATTTATAACTTTGACACCTCTTCAAATTTACAACCCAGAACACATGACAAGACCATTGGTTGGAGGCTGCAAAGTACTATGTCATATCCCGATGCGATCAGTAAATAAATTCTCTGAATGGATTTAATTGTTATAACCAATAAAGAAATAGCTAAAATTAACGGAAGTAAAATAGTGAAAAGTGATGAAAAAAAACTTGCAGAATCGACGGTTCTAAGCTTTTCAATTGTCTTGCACTGTGTTCAAAGGTGTCAGAGAGTAGAGATGAATTGGTACCAGGAGCCAGTCACGCGGAGTACTATAGTCACATGTTTTATTTTCATTGCAAAGGGTCCTATCCATCAACCTCGCCAAATGATTGATCATCTTGCATCCCATTTCCAACCGTTTCTATCGTCGATGCCTAAACTTTAGGAAAAGTTTTAGTTGCCTCGAGAAGGATATGAGTCGGTGCATTTTATATATAATAAGAATATATATATGCTAGTTGATAATAAGCTAGGTGGGAAATCTTTTTATTTATTTATTCTCTAACCTTATTTTTCTTAATTAGCACATCATGAGGGTAAGGATATAGAGATAGAGATGGAGAAGGATAGGGAGAGATAAAGAAATTGAGGAGAGAGGGATATATAGAGTGATAAAATAAGAGAGTGAGATATAAAAATATAAATATAGAGATAGGAAGTGATATATAGAAAGAGTTAGAGAGGGGAAGAGATATAAGGGTAGAGAGATGGAGACATAATAAGATAGATAGAAAGAGTGAGATATGGAAGAAGAAATCTAATGAGTTTGACATGGGGAATGAAATAAATTTAGAAATGGAGGTATAGGAAGAGGGAGATGGAGAGAGATGTATTGATAGAGAGAGGGATACATGTCTAGAGATAGAGGGGGAGAGAGGAAAATAGAGGTAGAGATAAAGACATAGCAATAGGGGAAGAGGGAAACAAATCGATAGAGAGATAGAGATAGAGAGGGTGAGATAGAGAGCAACATAGAGGAAGAAGAAGAGGGAGATACAAAGAAAGATATCGATGATGAGATAGAGTGATAAAGAGATAGAGACAAAGTAGATATAGAGAGGAGGAGAGGGAGACAAAGATAGAGAGCTATATAAATAGAGAGAAGTAGAGATGGAAAAATAGAGATAGAGAGAGGGGGAAAGAAATAGTGGGAGATAGAGAGAGTAAGTGAGAAATATGGAGACGTAAATAATTTTAATATATATTTAGTTTTCTATTTCAGAACTAGAAATTATTATACAATTAAATTTTAAAAAACTTCAATATTCATCAATCTTTTAATTTTAATATATATAATTAAGCCAAATAATATAAGGGCTAGTATTGTTAGAGTAATTAAGCACGGTTGTACTTGAGTGTCATGGTTCACTTATGTTACCATATACGAAAAATGAAAAAATTGCAATCACGAAAAAATAGAATATTTAAAGATTACATGTAAGAAACGATTTATATACATATATATTTTAAAAATTTAAATTTATTATAAAAGTGTATATTAAATAAGCAAATATGGATATAAATTGAATTTATGAAATAAAAAAACATAATTAAAATTAAAATATTATATATTACTTTAAATAATCTAAATTAATTTTCAACTTTTAAAAATAAATAAAATTATTATAATTATTTATAATATATTTATATATAATATTTAAAAATAATATAAATAATTATAAAATATAATTATATATCTTAGCTTTCATTATAATCTATAATGTAAATAAAACTAACAATCTTAATAAAATATCATTAATAAAATAAAAGATTTGAAAGGGCAACTTAGATTCATTTTGCAGCTTTTAAGAAAATATTTTAAAGAAAGTTTTGAAGATTTCATGACTCCTTCAGAAAAGGCCAAAAAATAGAAATAAATGGTGCTCTATGCGAAGAGACGACATGAATAGAAACGACGGTTTTTAACGAAACAATGTTTTGCCAGTTTGAAGGTTAACAAGGAAAAAATAGACAAAAAAAATCTGACAGTTGTAGACGTACCTAGTCACTTGAATTAAAGCATTTTTGCATTTATGATGGATGAGAAGGAAAAACAGCTGGAGAGCAGGGATAAATGATGATAGATGGGAAAGTCTTGACATGGCCACAGTACTTTTGCTGGTCACGATCTTTGTGATCGTCTTGCAACCCCTGAAATGCATTATAGACCATTGATTTGGAAAAGTTAGCCGGTGCATTCCATAGTAGGAGATACCTTCGGTGTAATTATTTGGTTTTGCGCACTACTCTTAATCTGAGATCGGTGAACTGATAAATAGCAACGAGAAAGAGACAATAATTAAATGCTTCAATCAACTTTAATTTAGTCGTTTAACTTAAGATATGTAAAACGGATTTTTATCTGCTTATGTGTTCTCAAATTTTGGTTGTGCCATAATTAAGTTTAGTATTTACTATATAACTATTTTTGGTTTAAAATATGTTATTATATAATAATAAATATTTATTATAATATATTATATTTTATTAAAACATAAATATTTAAATGTCTATAAATGATATTATTAAAAAGTAACATATGAGTTGCAATATTTACTACATTTTAAAGTGTAATAAAAATAAAATAAAATATCTATTTAAGTAAATAACTTAACTTTTGACTAGAGTGAGCATAACAAGTCAAAATGTTTTTTCTCTATCACTAGAATTTTGACTCCATTTTACAACTCACGTAGTCAATATCTGCGTATGATTGCATTACACAAAAACCCTTATTTTTTTGCAAGATAGCTTCAAAGTCTAACCTATAAACTAGGTTTGAAGTGCCAAATCTAAACTTAGAGCTACATCTACGCTCTAAAGTCTAATCTGCTAGTGGACTCTAAAGGTGGAACTTCATCAAGTTTTCTAAGTCCAAACTACTAGAAGAATATAAAATTTGGACTATTATGGACTTCTAAACTTTGACAAGTATTTTTTTATGGGCTTTTAGACTAATTCTTTTTTTTAGAAACCATGTGCTATGGAATTTAAAACTACAACAAGCTTTTAGTGCATTTTGTTTTAGACTTCATGAATCTAAAGAACTCATCTGAATCTCTAAACTTTCATAAAATGTTTCAACTTTGCAATTATATTGTAGTTTACTTTTTTTTAAACCTTCAAGTGAACATTACACAATTCTTTACATATAATTTACAATCTTAATAAGGCCTATATTTCTAAAAACTTGTAAAAGTATCCATGTAACATAAATGGTTGATTTAGGCTTTCAAAGTTGTCAAAATTATATCAAGAATGTTTTTTTTTTGTTTTTTTTTGTGTGGGCCAAATTTTATATAACACTAACTAAAGTTGGTGGGTATCTAAGGAACAATTTAAAGTGTTTATTTGTGTTTTAATATGGATCTTAGCATTTATATCTTAATTCCACAAAACTATCACACATAGAATATTAAATTTCAAGGACTTCTTCTATCCAAAGGTTTATGAAATTTTTTTAAATGAAAAATAAATTGCATTTAGAAGATTTTCCATACCAAGAATGGGAAGATAGTTGAGTGTGCCCCACATGATGTAGTTATTCAAGAACTATGAAATCCTAAGAAAAGTGTTGATTTAGGCCAGGCTCATCATGGGTCTAGAATGTATAGGTTTGAACATGGTTGTAAATCTTCTTATGGATCATCACATCACCCACATAGTTCTTTAAGAAAAATTCAACACACAAGTTTTGGACATCTCAATTAAAAGTGTCTTTAGCAATTGAGTACATAATATATGATCCTTTTTCTTCATTAGGTTTCATATAAAGATGAAGCTTCTCAAATTTATGTCCTTTACAAACATCACTAATAATCCTTTTACTTTTTCTTCAAAAGGTTTCATCTAAATATGGATTTTGTCAAATTCATGTTCTTAACAACATAATCAAGAATCCATTCATAAGTGTAAGGATCACCATGTTGTAAACCTACTCAAGATATAGTTTAGAGTTACCTCATCTAATATATAACAAATTTTTAGGAGTGAAGTGTGCTCTCACCTTCATTGACGATTACTCTCATCACACATGGGAGTATTATCTTAAATATAAAAAGTGATATCTTTACAAATTTTAGGATATTTGGTGTAGTCACCGGCTTGGAGGGACCTCAAAGAGATCAATTCAGACCGAGCAACACAAGTGAACACAACGAAAACAAGAGTATATGATAGAGACAATACAGAACTGAATAAATTTGATCATGAAAATTGTTTACAAGCAACCCGTAATATCTGGGTTACAAGATTCGACTCACTAGCCTGCTAAAAACATGTTTAATTATAGAACAGGTCAACTCCGGACCTCTAATTCTTAAGATATGCCTTGTATATTCTTCCTAATTGAATTATGATGCTTAATTACATTGATTTATATGATCCTAGGAGATCCGGTCGGTCCAAAAGGGATCAAATGTCGAAGAACAAGATCAAATGTGTAAAACCAATAGGTTGGCCTCCACCAAAGAGATTCCTCTAGAAAATTCAAAGGATGAAGTGCAGATCAAAGGGAAGGTTGGCCACATGCCAAGGAACATCGAAATCAGTGAGCTGAGGCTTCACAAGCTACGGAAGCATCCACAAGATTTGTCAATGCAAATAGGTCCAAGTGGTTCTGGTGCCAGAAAATTGTCTCAAAATCCAGAATCAATAACTTGCCAGAAAATGATCCAAATGTTCTACAGTTTAGGAATAAGGAAGATGATCATGTCCTCAAGCAAAATCCAACTCCACAAGATCCGGTGAGAAAATGCAATAAAAATACAAAAAGAAATACTAAAACTGCAAAACAGAAAATAAACTGAAAAGGAAATATTTTTGGTTGATGCAAGGTTGCTAAGAATCGAGGATCTTCCTACATCAGACATATGGGGTTGTTAAAAAAGTGAGTCTCTCACTTTGTTGGAGTCAAAGGAAAATCAAGGTGGTCCATCGCTGCCTGAGAAATCCAAGATGAATCTTCAATAGGTCTATCCTTCCATTTCACTAGATACTCTTTGTACTGACTGCTTCAGGTACTATGCCCAATCCTACGTACTATCCAAAATGTCATTAATCTGCACTGGTTCCTTCTGGGACAACTGTTTCTCCAATTCTTAAATACTTTCTTCACTGGATTTTGATTCATGATACTGACATAGATCTGCAATGTTAAATATAGGTGAAATACTCAAACTATCTGGTAACTCCACTTCATATGCATTTTTAGAACTAAATTTCCTCAAGATCTTGCAAGGTCCAAACTTCCTCATCTGTAACTTGTTATAGATTCCAACTAGAAATCTTTCTTTTCTCAAATACACCATCACTTCATCGCCAACTTCAAATTTCTTATGTCTCCTCTTCTCATATGCTTTATCCTTATATTTGTTGTTCATATCCTCCAAATGTTGCTTGACCTAAATATGTGTCCTTCATATGATCTGCAAATTCTTCTGCCTCTACACTCCTTTTGTCTTCATTACTAATATCTCTCAATTCTGGTATTCCTCTAGGGTGTGCTCCAGTAACAATCTCAAAAGGTGTTCTTTCGGTTCTCCTATTTACTAAATTATTGCAGGGAAACTCTGCTTGTGAAAGAATCAAATCCCAACTTCCAGTCATTTCACCAACTAAGCCTCTCAACAAATTTCCCAAGCTCTTGTTTACTAACTATGTCTATCCATTAGTTTGTGGGTGAAAAGTAGAACTTAACTTCAAATTTTTTTTCATCTTCTTCCAAAGTATTATGCAAAAATAAGAAACAAATTTAGTGTCTCTGTCTGAAACTATGCTCTTAGGTAATCCATGCAATCTCACCACTTCCTTGAAAAATAAGTCAACTACATGCACTGCATCTGATGTCTTCTTACAAGGTATGAAATGAGCCATCTTCAAGAATCTATCCACAACCACAAATATAGAATCATTCCCTCTCTATGTTTTAGGCAATCCAAGTATGAAATCCATGCTTATGTCTTCCTAAGGTCTCTCTGGTACTGTCAAAGGTTTTTACAATCCCAAATTCTAACTACTACCTTTTGCAACTTGACAAACTCTACAACTTTGCAGAAATTACCTAACATCCTTATGAGTCTGAGGCCAAAAGTAATGTTCACTCACCAATGCTATTGTTTTGTCAATACCAAAGTGTCCGGCTAGTCCTCCACTATGCTTCTCCTTTATCAGATTCTCCCTCATAGGACTCTTACATATACACAACTGAACTCCTCTGAATAACATCCCATACTGAATGAAATAATCCAACCATTTGCTTCTATCTACCATAACTGGTTCTCTACATGCTTTCCAAGGGTCCACAAAATCTAGGTCATCATCATACAAGGCCTTGAACTCCTCAAATCCTAATACTGTCACTCTCATCTTTGTCAACAAATTCCTCCTTCTACTCTGTGCATCCACAACTTTGTTTGACTTTCCACTCCTATGCTTCAACATGAAGGTGTAACTCTATAAGAACTCTACCTATCTCATATGTCTTTGATTCAACTTATTCTAATTGTTCAAATACTGTAAGGCTTGATGGTTAGTATATAACAGAAACTCATTAGGCAACAAGTAATGTCTCCACTTCTTCAAGGCTTGAACTATAGCATAAAATTCTTGGTCATACACTGAATATCTCCTCCTCCCATCATTCAACTTCTCACTGAAATAAGATATTGCTCTCCCTTCTTGATTTAATACTGCTCCAATTGCATTCTCACTTGCATCACAATCTACTTGAAATACTTTGTCAAAATCTGGTAAAGCTAACATAGGCTGCTCACTTTCTACTTCAACAATTCAAAACTTGTATTTTCTCTAGTTGTCCAATTGAATTCTTTCCTATCTCCTCTCATTGTCTCAATCATAGGACTATAAACATAACTAAAATTTTAGATAAACTTCCTGTAGAAACTAGCCAATCCATGAATTGATCTTACCTCTCCAATTCTTTTCGGTGTAGGCCATTCAACAATTTCTCTTACCTTCTCAAGGTCCATCTTCAATCCATTCACAAATATCACAAATCCCAAATAGACTAACTATTCCTTCATGAAAGTATGCTTCTTAATATTTATCAACAACTTTTCTTCTCTCAACCTCTGCAAAAATTGTCTTAAATGCAACAAATACTCCTCTTTTGTCTTATTGGAAAATTAGAATGTCATCCAAATATATAATAACAAACTTACCCAATAATTTATTCAATACCTCATTCATCAACCTCATGAAAGTACTCGGTGCATTAGTCAACCCAAAAGGAATCACCAACCATTTATATAAGTCTTCATTTGTCTTGAATGTTGTCTTCCACTCATCTCCTTCTCTCATTCTAATATGATGATATCCACTCTTCAAGTCTATTTTGGTGTTGCATTTGGCTCCACTCAAACAGTCCATTATGTCATCCATCCTAGGTAAGGGAAACTGGTATTTCACTGTGATCTTGTTTATTGCTCTAGAATCAGTACCCATCTTCCATTATCCATTCTTCTTAGGTGCTAACACTTTTGGTACTACACAAAGACTTAAACTTTCTCTGATCAAACCTTTCCTCGACAACTTCTATACTTATCTATTCAATTCTTCATTCTCTGCCAGTGTCATCTGGTGTGAAACTTTGTTAGGAAAACTAGCTCTGAGAATCAAGTCCATGCAATGACCGATACTCCTTACAGGTGGTAATCCGTCAGGTACATTATCTAAAATGATGTCCTCATACTCTATCAACAAATCCTTTATCTCCTCCAGTTGTTCTTCTTCATGCTCCAGGTTCTTGGTCTTCTTAGGAACTAAGGCAAAACACACATTCTCATGTCTCATTCCATCCAGGAATTTCCTTCCATATACTAAATAGATTCTAGCATTTGTACATACTTCACTCTTCAAAGGTTCCTCCAAGGGTAACAAGGTTTGTTTCATCCCATTTGCTAGAATAGTGTATATGTTGTTTCTCCCATCATGTATTGTATGTCTATCAAACTGCCAAGGTCTACCCAACAAAAGGTGAGAAATATCCATTTTCATAATATCACACAAAACTTCATCATGATAATTCCCAATTTTTAATTTCACCAAACATTTATCACTTACTAACAACTTATGTTCATCCTAAATTCATGCTATTTGATAAGGTTTAGGGTGTTTCAATCTTTCCAAAGTTTCAGTTTATTCACCATTTCTTCTAAAACAAGATTATCTGAACTTCCACTATCAATAACAACTTTACAACACTTATTGGCTACTTTACACCTGGTCCTGAACAAATTCGTCCTCTATAAGGGCTCTTCATCTTCTTTGCTATGACATAGGGCTCTCTTCATCATCAACAATTCTCCATCTTTCAGTTTTTTAGTTGATCCGGTGGGACTTTCTTCCACCAATATTATTCTCCCAGTATTCTCTATCTTCTTACATTCAAAAGCATGATGCCCTTCTCCTCCACACTTAAAGAAAGTTCCTCTAAACACTTTCTTATCTTGTCTTTTGTCATCTTTTTCAAAACCTTCATTCTGGTATCCATCAGGCTCTCACCTTTGGTAGAAATTTTTGTTATCCTTCCGGTATGAGTTACCCTCTTTGCTTACTTCTTTGTCCTTGTTCTGATCTATATAGGTTCCACTTTCTCCAGAATACCCTCTTCCTCCTTGAAATCCTCCTCCATAAAACCTTCCACCTCTACCTCTTTGTGTGTGCTCATGTCTTTTGTTCAACTTCTCTTCTGCTTTCAGGGCATATTGGTAAGCTTCTTTAATACTCTGCAACTTGATCAAACTGAGTTCATCTTGTATAGACATCTACAATCCATTCAAATATCTCGCAACCTATTCAACTTCATCATCAATATGTCTGAATTTGATATTCAGCTTGTAGAATGCTTTCATATACTCCTTCACACTAGATTTTTTTTGCTTCAAGTTCTGTAACTTTTGAAATAGGTTCACTTGATAATCAACTCGCACAAACTTCAATTTTAGCTTAGCAACCATCCGCTTCCATGATTTGATCTTCTCTTTACCTCTTCTTTGTCTATCAACCTGCAAATGTTCACACCAAAGAGATGCATGACCTTTCAACTGGATGCAGGCATATTTTACCTTTCTTTCTTCTGTGGTGTTCTCAAAATTAAATTAATTTTCCATCTCTGAGATCCAATCCATTAATTCATCTGAATCCAACTTTCTATCATACTTTGGTGGGGTAAAATGTGGTTTAGTGTTCTCCCTACTCAAAACCCTCAAGAACCTCTCTTCATCTAGATCAATCGCTAGTGGATTTGCTACTTGTTCTGTCGGTGCTTCTTCTTCATCTTCGCTCATATCTTCAATAGCTCGGCCTCATCTTTTTCCTATCTCAGAAGCTTGCAATCGGTCTATAATCCTCCTCAATATTTCCATCACAATAGGGTCTGCATTCCCACATGCTCTACCATTCCCATTTCCTCTTTGTGCCATCTTTAAACTAATCCTCTGTAGCTGTAGTTCAGCTCCATAATCCGCCATCCTACAATAAGATTATCATGACAACACAATCTTTCGAATGAAATCTAGCTCTGATACCACTTGGTGGAGTCCCTGGTTAGGAGGGATCTCAAAGAGATTAATCTGGACTAGGCATTAAGAGTAAAGACAATGAAAACAAGAGGATATGATGGAGACAATGTAGAACTGAATGAATTAGATCATGAAAACTATTTACAAGCGATCGATAACATCTGGGTTACAAGATTCGGATCACTAGCCTACTACAAACATGCTTAATTATAGAACAGTTCAACTCCGGACCTTTAATTCTTAAGATATGCCTTCTATATTCTTCCTAATGAAGTTATGATGCTTAATTACATTGATTTATATGATCTAGGGAGATTTGGTCAGCCCAAAAGGGATGAAATACTGAAGAACAAGATCAAACATGTAAAACCAATAGGTCGGCCTCTGCCAAAGAGAATCCTTTGGAAAATCCAAAGGATGAAGTGTGGATCAAAGGGAAGGTCGGCCACATTCCAAGGAACATTGGAATCAATGCGTTGAGGCTCCACAAGGTATATAAGGGTCCACAAGATTTGCCAATGCAAATAGGTCCAAGTTATTCCGATGCCAATAAACTATCTCGGAATCTAAAATCAATAACTTGTCAAAAAATGATCCAAATTATCTGCAGTTTAGGAAAAAGGAAGATGATCATGTCCTCAAGAAAAATCCAACTCCGTAAGATCTGGTGAGCGAATGCAATAAAAATACAGAAAGAAATGTTGAAACTACAAAACAAAAACAAACTAGAAAGGAAATGTTTTTGGTTGATGCAAGATTGCCAAGAACCAGGGATGCTCCTACATCAATATTCAAGGTCTTCATGGATAAGTGATCAAAATATTAAATATGGAAGATACATATGGATAGTGGGGGATATGTTGGTACCAATATTTTAAGTATTAAATTATACTAATTATTACATACATATTTAATATTGGGTTGCCTACACCTCTCTATAAAACATGATGTCATTAAAGGTAATAACAAATCACTAATGGATATGTCAAATTATATTCTTCTATCATAGTTTATGACTCCATTCATTTGGGTTGGAGTAGTCAATTATAGAAACTATATTCACAACTACACTCCACACAAGATAGTTTAGAATATCCCTCTAAGTGAGACTTTGTCCAATATCAGGCTTGATATTGCCTTCTTTAGTATACGTGGTAATGAGATTTGGGCATGCATACTAGTTGGTTGACACAAGAAAATAGAGAAGAAGAAATAACAATTAATTTTTATTGTCTATTGTGAGGATGTGAAGGCTTGTCAATTATCAAATCAAACCACTATATATTTCTACTTTCATACAAATGTCCAATTTGATGGTTCTTTCACATAGGTGGATCCTCCATACACTTTTTATTCCTTACTACCTACTTTTCCTCCTTCATGAAATGAAGATACATTTATACTTGAGGATACATTAAATGATGGTTCTATTCTTCCACCACCAAAACCATCTTCTCATATAAACACATTTTTCATAGATGTGCTCATAGTACTATTGAGGAGGTTAGATCTTTAGTTGGAAATCCTTTGAGTTCTTGTCATGTGTGATAAAAAAATTCCCACTTTATTATATTTATCTTATAAATGTATCTCTAAAAACTAAATTTTACCTTTCCAAGGAACCCCCTTAAGGCTTACATAATAAAACTTGTTTATTTCATAAAATAAATACACATTTTTTAGAAGATATTTGTTTGAAGAAATAAATCTTGACTTAGGTGGAACTGGACATCGGCCTGTCTCATAACCCTCATAATGGTGTACCTCTAAGATAAATTGTCAATTTCATAGACAAGGTCATCACCTTGAATTCTTGAACCACAGACACTGAATTATTTGACCAAAATCCATACTAAGATTTGCATACATAAGACTCTATCAAGTTGTCTTTGGACCCTCATAAAGGCATAATTCTTAATCATAATTTTGTGAACTCTCTAGGAAACAATCCATATTGAGTTTAACACCAAATCCCTTACCTATTCTTGGAAAAAATATTTCACAACATATGTAACCTTAAAATCCATTAGTAATAAACTAGGAAAGGAAAAAGAATGCAAAAGATACTTCTCATGCAAAGAACCATCTCAAAGTGAGAAGCTAGCATTAGATGATGGAAATTATCCATCCTTTAGTGCCACCAACCTCCAAAGGTGAAGGATCATAATACAAATACATTATTAGGACCAAAAGAGAATAATTAACAAAAGCATCATCCTTAGGTGAATACTCATCCTCAAGGAAAACTAAGTTACCTTCATTTGATTGATCTTTGATTTTTCCTTTAAGAAGATCACTGGCTCGAATTGTACAAGACCAAGTTGCATGTGACTCTTTTTATTATAGTAAAAGAATGCATTTTATCTCTTATTTGTCCCTAATATTTTATTATTGCTTTGTAAATATAATACATTCTCCTTGACTAAGAATTAACTTCTATATCTTCTATATCTTCTAATACTTGTCCCTAATATTTTTCCATCTTATCCACCAAGGTGCTCATTGTAGTAGCAGAATTGTGAAAAATTGTGCTACTACAATGAGCACCTTGGTGGATAAACTAGAAAAAACCCAACAGGGGACCCTGTTTATCGACTTGGAAGCTGACAAAGACAAAAGCTAGAAAGAGGATTTTGGCCCCTCGAAGAGGACTAGAGCCAACCTGAAGAGAAAAGAAAAGTTTGTGCCTAAGGAGAAGAAGAAGGTGACTCAGGACATAAATAGCCTTGAAGTTGAGCTTGGTGATACCTTAAAGTCCTTAGGTTAGATTTATCTATCTAGTGTTGGATTTTTGCTGACTTTTAGCTCATTGTTGCTCTCCTTTTTTGTCTGTTATGTAGCTTTCCTTTCTTAGTGAACTTTGAATATTTTATGTAGCTTGTTAACTCTGTGGTTTCAGGTCCCTATAAAACCTATTTTTCCCTAATCAAAAACTTCTATATATTCTTCATCTATTCTCTTTTCTTCTATTAAAAGGGTTGAAATCATATCTTCTAAGTTTTAACAAGTTATTTGACTAAGTATAAATATAATATATTATTGTACTTTGAAGGAAATTTTCTTAACACTATAACTCTAGTATCACTGTCATCTACTAGAGCCTTGACTTATTCTAGTTTCCTAATGAGATACATCTAATTACTTATGTGATTTGACATTATTATTTGATCTTCTATTATGAATTTAATAATTGAAGTTTTAAGGCAAACTATTCATTAAGTGCCTTTGCTCCAAACAATTTCTTTAGATCATCCCAAATTTTTATTGATGATTTGTCTAAATCTCTATGATGTAATTCGGAGTCAGATGGAGCAAGACCAATGATAGTCATAGCTTTTATCCTCTCTTCTATTCCAATCTAATAAACTATTTTGATCTATGGGTTATTTTACTTTTTCACTTGGTAGTCCCCATAATTTTTATTCATTAACTGTATTTGAATTTTCTTTCTCCAAGTATTAAAATTGAGTCCAAAAAATTTCCTAATAGAATATCTATTTAAAAAGTACAAACTAATACCCACCTTATCACTCCAAAAAAAACAAAAAAAAATGAAATTATTTTTATTTATAACATATGAAAAATCTCCAATAGCTCCACATTATAGTGTCTTTCACATATGATTTCATTTTATACTTGATTAAATATTCCAAATGATACTTTTCAAAATGAAAGTAAAATAATATTTTAGGAAAAATAAACACAAGTCCTTTTGAATTTTGTTGCCTACAATAAAAATGTTCTATGCCCTTAGAATGAAATTGCACATAGATCTTCATATGGATCTGTTGGAGTAAAAGGTATTAGTTTACTTGATTAATTAAATCATATTGATTTAATAATTAAGTCACCTTTTCTTTATTTCACTTAAGGTAAATTTAGGACGATAAACTTAGGAATATTAATATTTAATTCATTATTAATTATTAATTGTTTTTTAGGGTTTATGTTTTTAGGTTTTGATATCTTTTTATAAGAATTGATCCCTTTGTAATTTCCTTACAATTTGATTATTATTATTGCATATTCTTGCTCTAGTTTTATAAAGAAATATTTGTGTTTTGTGTGAATCTTCCATTGTTGTGACATGTTATTTGCATACAGGTGTTCATTGGGTTCTATGAGGTTGTATTTCTCAACTTTAACATGGTATCAAAGCTTCAGACCTGAGGCTTTTTTGTTCGTTTGATTAGGAGATTCTACCTCTAGCAGATCTTCTATGGAATTTGGGTTGATTTAGACCTCACTATTGAATTCAACATGTGCAAAATAGTCAGGCTTGACCTTTTGTTTGTCAATTTTGATTCATGGGGCTAGATCTGTGAGGGTTTGAAGATTCAACTTTTTTTGTGATCCAGGGGGCACCTATTTTTTGGAGCAATTTGGACCCAATTCCATGAATTTTGATACATAATTCGACTACTTTAGGCATCGTTGACCTCTAAGGTAAATTTTTTTGTTTGTACAATCGTACAGTAAACGTGGACACACTTCAGAAAAAAAATTGGTATTTTTTTTATTTAGTCCTTCTGGTTTATTTTCCTAAAAAAAAAAAAATTTTTTTTATTACAAAACATGCAATTAAACAAACTTTATTTTTAAAGTTCATTTTATATACCCCAAAAAGGGGAGTGGTCAGCGGCCCTTGCAAGTCCGGATGGACTACAGGTTTGCATGGATTGCAGGTTGTACGACTTGTTGCATGGCTGGCTTTTCTTCCCAGGTCCCCCCCTCCGCTGACCCAACGTCGATGGTCCATTATTGGCCCCCACCAGCCACTTTCTGGTGCCGCTGTTATTTTCAAGCCACTGCCAGGGTATTTTTTCTGGCTCCTCGCCCTTGCCAAAAAAATTTCCAGTCGCCGCCTAGTTTTTTCTGGTGCAAATGTTTTTTCAGCCAGAGAGATATGTTTTTCTTTAGGTAGATGTAAATATTCTCAAAATATTATGTTGAAGTTAGCATGACATCATGCTGACGTCAATAGTATGGTTGACCTTACATGCCCCCTGTGACCCTCTTTGCTATCTAAAAGAGAGTTTTTTTTTCTTTTGGCCATAATTTCGGCATACGATATCATTTTTGGCAAACAAGATATTGTTGGAAAGGTGGTTTTGTCTACTTTCCAGATATGTTTGTCTCATTACCTATTTTTTCTACTAGTGCATTCTACAACCATTTGAAGTCAGAGGTGTTGTTTTCAGTCCCAAGCTCATAACGTTTTGCCACTTTTTTTTGTTTTCACGATTCCAACAGTATTGGGATGGTGTTTCAAATCTCTTCAAATCCATCCATATACCTTTTTCCCAAATTTTACTCTAAGTACATTTTATATAATTTTTTATGTTTTCACACTCTGGTGAATTACTTGGACATATGACATTGTGGAAAGTTCTCGTTTACATAGAATGACTTGTTTTTAGTTGTTCTTCATGTATTTCCAATCTTGTCTTTTTTGTTGACATTTTGAGCTTTCATTATAAGCACTTATGATTCTATAAACTCACTGAGATAAAGTGCCTTTGTACTGCACATGTATTATGGGATCTTGAACATCATTTTTGTGCCTTATTGTACTCGTACTATGATATAAAGTTCCATAGGGGTTTGATGTTTACCTTTGTTTTCCTTTATATATTTCTCATGTTTGTGTGCCTTGGTTTTCACACCCTTTGTATTTTCTTATTTTTTCATGTTTGCACGGTTAGATGTTCTTGGTTCTTCTTCATGCACTACATTATGGATTTTAGATTCAATGTACTTGTCATACCTCTCCCTTGTCAGCATTATGGAGGGGTTTCTCTTGTTGGTGCTAATGCTTCCTTGGTTCCACATTGGAGTGAGCTATGTATTCAGTATTTGTTCCTATGTACTAGGCATATGCAACAATTGGTTACCCATGCATTTTGGTGAGATGGAATACTTATCATATGGATACTCTTGCATTCCTATTTTCTGGAGGCGACCTTACATTTTTCATTTGATCAGTTCTTCAAATTGTTGGTAGTCATGCCATTTGTATCTTCGGATTTGAGATGTTTTGCATGTGTTTGTCATCTGATTTGGATTCGAGTAGTGTCATTGAGGGAACACATGAAAATTCATGTCTTCTTGATCATGATCATCTTTTATTTTAGAGGAGGTTCTTATTTTAGCATCTTAGCAGTCATTCTATGACAAAGTTTGTAGCTTCTTCATGCTTTAGTGATTCTTCATGCTCGTCTCTTGTTCCTATCTTTTGGAACATTCTTGTTTGGAGGCTTCTTAGTCCTTCACTTGAGCTTTCATCTCTTGTTAGAGAGAAGTTTTGTTCCCATATGGTTTTCTCCTTTTTCTCCATTTTACAGAGATTTCATTGTACTTGGGTACCATATCCATCCTTGTTGTCGAGACCCATTTTAGCTTTCTAGCATCTAGTCCTTAGTTTTTTTAGCTTCTCCCTAACTTCATCTTAAGGGGGGATGTTAGAGTAAAAGGTATTAGTTTACTTAATTAATTTTAATCATATTATTTAATAATTAAGTCATCTTTTCTCTATTTCACTTAAGCTAAATTTAGGAAGCTAAACATAGGAATATTAATAATTAATTAATTATTAATTCCTTTCTAGGGCTTATGTTTTTAGGTTTTGATCTCCTTTTATAAGGATTGATCCCTTTCTAATTCCCTTACAATCTAATTATTATTATTGCATATTCTTTCTCTAGTTTTTCAAAGCAATCTTTGTGTTTTGTAAGAATTCCATTGTTGTGATAGGTTATTTGCATATAGGTGTTCATTGGGCTTTGTGAGGTTGTATTTCACAACTTTAATAGGATCTTCACTACCAATATACTCATCCCCACACAAACAAAATCATGAAATTAGGGGTTTCTCTCATGAGATAGGATTATAAAATCTAATTTTAAATTATGTTACCTTGACAAAAGAAGAAATGTGTTAAATAGTAACTTTGTAAATTTAACTTCAACTGAAATTATTGATAATTAAAATGTCGCATAGAAGTGATTACCAATTTTTTTTAAACAAAGATTGTGTGAAAGGTGAATTGAGCCAAGCTAATCAATGACTTACAATAGGAGATGGAAAAATGCCTCAAAAGAACACCCAAATAAATCTTTAAGGCTATACACACAAATAAATAGAAATTTTTATTACACTATTGGTTAATTTATGACACATCAAGAAGTAGTGGAGCCTATCCCAAAAATAAAATACCTTCAAGATATATTATAACTAGCGCTTGCACCAAATGGAGGTGCAAGGGTAATGTTGATAGTAATATATGCTAAAAGGTTTGGAGTTTTAAGTATTGTATAAGATATTTGTACAATGCAAGATGTGAATCACTCTGTTCTTCAAGTTGGGTATGATAAATACATTTGCCTCTAGAGCTTGTATTGTCTTTTCTAATCTTGATGTCATTTGTTTGAGGATACCATTGCATGGTATCTACAAAGATATGAATAACTATAAGTTTTATGTTCTTGTTGGCATTGAGTTGTCATTGATGTCAACCGGTATAAAAGGGCTATCAGTATAGGAGATGTATGGCCAACATTGTCATGCATGCATAGAGGATGAGATATCTTCGATATCACCTTGTGTTGTAGTAAATCGGTAAGGTAAGGGAGAGAATGTCATTTGGTAGAATGACCTTTGGAGTCATCAGTATATAGGTCAATGTTTGACTTGTGTGGAAGAGATGTACAGGTTACTGGTATGCTGTGTGAATGCAGAACAACAGGACTACCACCAGATAAAGATACACTCACCATGTGAAGAGATGACTAACAATGAATGTGCCCACAATAGATCACATGTGCATGTTTGAAGATATGATGCACAAATAGGGAAGCCACGTGAGTACATTGCAGGATGCATATGACAAGGATTCACTACCACCAGTAAGTGGAGTTTATCTCCTATTATGCAAAGTATGCATCTTAGTTCTATGAGATAAGGAAGATGAGGTAAAGGCAGGTGTTTCAAGGATCACACTAGATCTACTAGTAAATCAAGATGTGCCTTAAGTGCATGAAATCAAGGATATGCACTAGACCGACATAGAAGGCATGATAAGCCACCGAGATAGAGAAGGAAGAATAAAGAAGTGATGGGTTTGTGATCTTGACAAACTGGATGAGATTATGTTTGGTCTGATGATGAAGAAGGTAAAGTGGAGTAGTTGCAGATAGAGAGCACAACTAGTATGCAAATGCCTGAGATGGAAACTGCTGAAGGTTGATGACATGGTGTCATCAAGGTGCCTATCGATAAGTGTGAGAATCGGTAAGAGAGAAAAGAGGCTAAGTGATGTGCTCCTACCTGATGAGAATGAGCATGCTATGGATAGGTATGTCTGGCGACCGGCTATGGTATTCCACCGGTAGATCAACAAAGTGCAAACACAATGGTTAATTGGTAAAGTGTGAGATATCGGCAGGATTAGAGAACCGATAGAAAAGAAGAACTGGTTGAGTGTTTGGTCGGTGATCCTGTCTGAATCGACATAGAGGTCCAAGCTAAGGTGGATGTTGATAAAGGTGCCATGTGGAGTCAAGGTGGCAGACATGCATATAGCGATAGATGGAGTGTACATCGACCAAGTTGTTATAGAGTTAGTCGACATTAATTATAGACCACATAAATCATGGGAGGTGTTGAAGAGTTGTGCGGCTCAAGGAAGGTTGAATAGACATGATCAATGGGAAGCATCAATCGATGTAGAGTGTCTAGGTACAAAATGAGGTTGCTGATGAAATCTATAGAACCATTTATGGTGATTGATCTTGTGTCTCACCAACTGACTGTCCGTGTTTTCTAAGTTTAGCAAATGTGCCCTAGAAGGAAGAAGATATGGTAGGTAATGCTTGATTGCTTGCAGGATGCCTATCTTTGTGCAGAATGAGATCAGATCAGATCTGATTTGCCTCACGATCAGTGGAAGAAACCCTAATGGGGCCAAGTTGAAACTCATGTCTTGGCGGGAAAGTCTAAATACAAATATGGGGGCCAAAGACAGATTATATGATGCCTCTGAGAGAGATGTTACCAAGTGATGCAAAAGGTTCAATAGAGAAGTAGATGAAGTGTGATATCTATAGAGGATCATAGAGATCGAGTAGTAGGGAGACAAATAGTAATAGGTTTTGGTGAAGGTTTAACCGGTGAGGTTAAAGCAACCGTCAAGTTGTTGAATAAGAGAGTGTTGTTGAATGCCAGAAGGAATCAGTCAAGTAATCAATGAGTAATAGAAGAGAGACTGAGTGTGAAAGAGACTAGGGTTGAAGAGTTCAACCAGCAACATTGAGGTAACTAGTGGTGACCAAACTAACAGTGAAGAGTTGTAGAAGAGTGCAGAGTAGACAAGCAAAGAATAGACAAAATCCAGTATCAATGGAGAGATGCAAAGCAGTTGAGGAGAAGAGACAACCAAGAGAGAGAACTAATAGAGAGAGAATCAACAAATAAGGAGAAGAGGCTTAACCGATAAGATTGTAGTAGGAGATATTATTGCATCAATGAGAGGGTGAGGTGATAACTAAATGATGAAAAGTGAGTACCAAACTGGTACTGAGAGGGGGGGTGAATCGGTACAAGCACAAAAACTTTTTTTGAACCAGTTTGATTGTAGACTGTAAACTACTGGCAATCCCTAACATCTGTCCAAACCAAACTACTATCGGTTAAACACAGTGCAACTGTGAAAGACATGAAGCAGTCAATCTTCTTAACTTTTCATATGACCTACTCCCTCGTTTCCACTTTATCCTTATGCATAAACAGATAATCTATCATCTGAGATATAATAACTTGCTAGATCAACATGATTCACTACTTGACAAAAAACAACAAAGCATCACATGAAAAGGACATCACACATGACACACATATTTTTCATGTGGAAACCCAACTGGGAAAAACCATGATGGGGATGAATACACACAAGTTGTTTTGAACTCATTAGAAGTCTGCTCTATTAGAAGCCTAGTTCGGTTAAAAACTATTACAACAGGTTTTGTTAGGAACCAATCCTGTTAGGGATCACCCAGTTAAGGGATGGCTAGAATACCCAGTTAAGGGTTAAACCCTATTAGAGGTTACCTTGTTAAAGGATTTTATGAACTCAATGGCTTTGAGTCACCCTGTTAAAGGATTTATGGCAAGTTGGTTAAAGCTACCCTATTGAGGGATTTTCCAACTATTGAAGTGATTAGAGATCAACACGAATTACAATGATCTAGTAATAGCACTCAATTCCAATGTAGATCTGCTTTAGTTCCTTCCTTGTGCATACACACTATGCAGGTATCAATCCTCTCAACTGGTCTGGCAAGAATCACGTATCTCTACACATAGATACACACAACATTTGCCAACAACCGCAGCATGAAACATCACATCGACCTTATAGGAAATAGATAAGTCGATAGCATAAACCCTAAACCCTAAACACTTACATTGAGAAATTTAGTCGGTTGAATCCTGACCATTGAACACTATGCATTTGAATACAATGGTCTTGAATAGATCTCAAGACATTCTCCATTGTTTGTTCTTCGCCGCTCCTTGGAGGTGATAACCCATCACACATTCTCCACCATCTATAGAGACTTCACACATTCCTGAGGTAGATAGGATCAATCTCCTTCATGCAAGATCCTTCACGTGCATGAGGCTGACGTGGCAACACAATCTGATCTCTATTACAATGCCAACTCATCACATAATGCCATCGGTTGAAACACACAGGCTTGAAACACTTCAACCGAAAACCCTAAAGATGAGACTACCAACTGGTAGTTATATCATATAAACCCTAGATACAAAACATTCATTATATCGGTTTTCATTCCAACATACCAGTTTTGGTTCACAATGTCATACCTGTTCACTTTGTCAGTTGCATACCTTCAATAATCCTATTCACTCTTCATCATGTTATCGGTTCACTCTTTAGCATATTACCGGTTCTCTTTCAGCATATTGACATCAATGACAACATAATATCATCATGTCAACATATTCTACACATATGCCAATAGTGAGGTAGAGAACTGATAGTGAGCTGGACAAGAGATCTAGCAGAGAGATTTGCAGAAGTGTTACAAAATCCATTTGTAACAAGGTTATTAATTTGTTGATAATTATGTTTTGTATTCACTGAGTTGTAGCTTGGTGTAGGGGTTGTTGCTCCTTGGGTTGGTGCCCTAAATCAGGGTCGGTGCCCTAAAATCAGTGCTTGGTGCTCCTTGGGTTGGTTCCCTAAACATTGTAATCAAAGATTCATTGTGATGCTGGATTGGAATAGTAGTCTCTAGTAGCATTTCTCAGCGAGGTTTTTCCCATCTTGGGTTTTCTTCATATATGTTGGTGTTATGTGATGTTCCTTTATGTGTCAATGCATTTGTGATTAGTCTCCCCATTAATTAGTAAGTCTGCATTGAGTTAGATCTGATAACTGGTATAAACACACATGATAGTTAAAGGGAAAAGATTGAGAATCACTCATTCACCTCCCCTCTCAGTGGTGCATTGTGTCTAACAATTGGTATCAGAGCGTAGGTTTCCAGTAAGATGAGCTTTCTCTAGCTCGGGTAGATTCTGGCTTAAGGACACAATAGTTTGTTTAGTGTCAATCCCTTCTCTATTTCTTGATGGTTCAAACTATTCCATTTGGAGTTGTAGAATGGAAGTCTACCTGTCTTCCCTAGGGTTTGATATGTGGATGTCTTTTGTAAATGGCTTCCCTAGTAAAGTTAGTCCTCCCACCGGTCTTGAAGTAGAAAGAAGACCTAAGTGCAATGTTGAAGCCATGAAGGCTATATTCAGTGGACTTACCGGTGATGTTTCCTCACAGGTGGATAAGTGTAGATCTACAAAAAGTCTATGGGATAGACTGAATAAGCTTTATGGAAATGAGCCATGTACTGTTGAATCAGATTGTGGAAGCATGAAGAACAACAAAGTAGACACATGTGGAGGTGTTTGTAGCAGATCAGTCAGTTGTTGTAGTTATGATGAAGAGGAAACTTATCTCTTTATGGCACAACAGACAGAAAGTGAAGTGCACACATCAAAATGTGACAAGGCAGATAGATCCCGTCGGCAAGATGTGTTGGGCAGTAATGAAGAAGATGAAGCTGAAATTGATCTAGAAGGTGAGTTGCTAAGTGACCTTGGTGAACTGAAATCTGTTAGAAATGAATTTAAGAGTTGCAAAAAAATAGTTCGTAAAGAATGTAATCAGTTGAGAACATGCCTTGAAGAGTCCAACAAAAATTTTTGCATGTTGACAACTCAACTTGAAGATGCCAAAGGAATGACTGATAAATTGAAATCAATCCTTGATGCTGATGAAAGATGATGTGAGGAGCTATAGCTAGAAGTGGAGACAAAAGACAAAGAGTGTCAAAAGTTGAAAGAGGAAATGGAGAATCTAAGGAAAGACCTTGAGAAGTGCAAAAATGAACTCAAGGTAAGAAACTGCTATGATGGTAGCACTGAAGCCTTGGACAAAATCTTGAGTCAACAAAAACATTCCAAGGATACCGGAGGATTAGGATATGTTGTCAGTGAATGTTATACAAGCAAGGAGACCTCCCACAAAGATATTCAATTTGTCTTCTCAAATGGAAATGGCCTTCACGGTTAGAAATTCTCCAAGAAAGAAGATTGATCTGACTACAATCGGTGAGGACATGAAGAAGAAGACTAGTATCGCAAGGATGAATAATGCAGATCCAAAAGGAAAAGGGAAGTTGAGAGAAGAAAACTTCACTAGAAGCAAGAACATGAGAAGACAACAAAGAAGACCTCCTATCGGTAGAGGACAAAGAAATGCTACCACCCACATGTCAAGACAAGTGTGGGAGAAGAAGAGATCAGATGGAGGAAATGCAAAGAATGGTCAACCCAAGATTCATCCTCAAAGAAGGAGAAATGGAGATGCCAGACTGGTAAGATCTTCCCATGCATGGCAAAATAAGTTTGTAAGTTATAAACCTTCCTTCTCCAGTTATTTCTTTGCATGTAATGGTCATGGCCATAAGGCAGAAGAATGTAGAAAGGGATCTAGAAGGAATAATCTAGGGTCTCACAATTATCATGCAAATGAGAAAAATGTATCAAGGAGCAGATACATGCATACCCCCTCTCCCAGTTATGCAAATAATGTTTGTTATAACTACAATGGAATTGGCCATAGAAGTTATAAATTCAGGAAGAAGAACTTGCAGTCATATGAAAGCTTGTGTAGTAACTATGCTCAACATAGAAATGGACATAGAGCATATGAGAGACAAAATGTTGCATGGAACAAAAGTAGAAGAGGTTTTGTTCCTACAAGATCAAGTGGTCCACAAGTTCCGGTAGCAAGATACAACAACATGACTAGAAGAGGATGGTCAAACCGGTATTCTAAAAGGTTCCCCAATCATGAAGTTGGGATGGATGTTGTTTGCTACTATAGCACTACATCTGGTTGTGATACAATCCAGAAATGAAAGGACCCATTAGCAGAAGAAGGTAAGACCTACTCCCAAGTCTGAAAAATGTGAAGAAGAATGAGACCAAGTAGGTATGGTGGAAGAAGCAAGAGGATGCAACCATGGACTGACATTGTGCATTCAATGCATAGGTGGGATCTCCTAAGGCTTAAAGGAGATGTAGGACCTTAGGGGGAGTATTGTACTGAACTTATCATTCACCCCCCAAGTGAAGAAGGACACGTGGAAGAACAAGATGCTACTAGTATGAAGAATGGAAATGAGAAGATAAGTGTGTGTACTGGCGGCCTTCATTGCACACCTATAGATCAGAGTTAGATCACTATTGTATGTGTCTACAGATGGAGATTAAAAATTGGAATCAGATGCAAAGTGACACATAATGTCAGGAGCTACAGCAAGGTGCTCAGGTAGTGATGATGGACTGGTACAAGGTACATGTATGAGCAAGATGTTACCAGTATGAATTCTAATAGGTACTTGTGGGTTATGTAAGACAATGAGGTTGAAGATCATTGCATTACCCCAGTAGCATGGAATGTGGTGTTTATGTCTCAGGTGGTATTGGAAATGACCTGAAAGACATATGTTGGCTCGGTTGTTGATCATGCAGGCATGCATGTTTTTGGACTAACATGATTTACTCTTGGCATGATGATGATATTGTATGGCATTGTGTACATCCAGGATCATGTCATAGGTTGTGGTGGATATAATGGATCTGAAAGATCATTAAATGATCACAATTGTATATCTCAACCGGTATATGGAGTTGAGTGGCTCCCTAGTTTTGGACATGAGGGAGTTGACATCCATGTTTTCTAACTAGTATCTGACTTGTTGAATACAGAGGGTGTGGAAGTGTCTATGGTTGTACTAGTATGTTTGTGTCTTTGGAGGTATCATGGGTTGTGAAATATTTCAATGTCTATCCAACTGAAATCACAATTGAATCACTGGAAGTGTTGTTTGCAAAAAGGGAGAGTTAACTACACAAAAGAACATACAGTTGGTATCAGAGAAGATACAATTGGTATCAGTGTTAGCTTCAACACTTGGTATCATCATCTTGGGGTTAGAATAAATTTTGCATATCAAAGGGGAGATGATGTAGTCTGGCCGACAACTAAGAAGTATTCACTAACACATCCCTCTGCAATTGAGTGCTTTAGCAATTAGTATCATATTTGCATACTCAATTGGTGTCAGTTGGTGGTTGAGTTCTCCATCTCAATTGGTGTAATAAGTGGTATCAAAAGAGGAGATGCATCTGATAAAGATAAAGGGGGAGAAAGATATTTGTCAGTTCCCGACAGATACAAAGGAGGAATGAAACCCTGATAGTGCCCTTTGCCATTGTTGTCAAAGGAGGAGAAATATTTTCTAGTATATTGTATACTACATGTGTGGCAATCCATGGATTATACAAAGGGGAAGAGTTGGATCACACAAAGTAGGAGAGGGATTATGTAGTATGTCGGATACTACATGTGTTGACATCAATTCCAAAGGGGGAGATTGTTAGCATTGAGTTGTCATTGATGTCAACTGGTATAGAAGGGCTACTGGTATAGGAGATGTATGGGCAACACCATCATGGATGCATAAAGGATGAGATATCTTTGATATCTCCGTGTGTTGCAGTGCACCAGTAAGGTAAGGGAGAGAATGTCATTCAGTAGAATGACTTTTGGTGTCACTAGTATACAAGTTAGTGTTTGACTTGGTTAGAAGAGATGTGCAGGTTACCGGTATGTTGTGTGAATGCAGGAACACTAGGACTACCACTAGATAAAGATGCAGTTAGCATGTGAAGAGATGACTGACAATGAATGTGCCCAAAATGGATCACATGTGCATGTTTGAAGATATGTTTCACAAACAGAGAAGCCACATGAGTACATTGTAGGATGCAGATGACAAGGATTCACTACCATTAGTAAGTGGAGCTTATCTCCTATTATGAAAAGTATGCATCTTAGTTATGTGAGATAAGGAAGATGAGGTAAAGGTTGGTGTTTGAAGGATCACATCGGATCTACTGGTAAATCAAGGGATGCCTCAAGTGCATAAAATCAGGGATGTGCACTGGACGGACATAGAATGCATGATAAGCCATAGAGACAGAAAAAGAAGAGTAAAGAAGTGGTGGGTTTGTCATCTTTACAAATCGGCTGAGATGATGTCCGGTATGATGATTTAGAAGGTAAAGTGGAGTAGCTGTAGATAGAGAGCACAACCAGTATGCAGATGCCTCAAATTGAAACTTCTAAAGGTTGATGACATGGTGTCATCAAGGTGCCTATCAATAAGTGTGAGAACTGGTAAGAGAGAAAAGAGGCTAAGTGATGTGCTCCTTCCTAATGAGAATTAGCATGCTATGGATAGGCATGTCTAGCAACTGATTAAGATGTTCCATCGGTAGATCGACAAAGTGTAGGCATGATGGTTAACCAGTAAAGTGTGAGATACCAATAGGGTTAGAGAACCGACAGAAAAGAAGGACCAGTTGAGTGTTTGGTTAGTGATCCTCTCTAAAATACCACAAAGGTCCAAGCTAAGGTGGATGTCGACAAAGGTGTCATGTGGAGTCAAGGTGGCGGACATGCGTGCAATGATAGATGGAGTGTACACTAATGAAGTTGTTGCAGAGTTGGTCGACATTAATTGTAGACCCCGTAAATCATGAGAGGCATTGCAAAGGTGTGCGACTCGAGGAAGGTCGAGCAGAGGTGATTGATGGGATGCATCGATTGATGCAAAGTGTCAAGGTAAAAAATGAGGTTGGTGATGAAATCTACAAAACCATTTATGGTGATTGATCTTGTGTCTTGCCGACTGACTATCTATGTTTACTAAGTTTAGCAAATGTGCCTTGGAAGGAAGAATATATGTTATGTAATGCCTGATTGCTTGTAGGGTGCCTATCTTTGTGCAGAATGAGATCAGATTGGATCCAATTTGTCTCTCAATCAGTGGAAGAAACCCTATTGGTGCCAAGTTAAAATTCACGTCTTGGCAGGAAAGTTTAAATATGAATATGCGGGCCAAAAATAGATTATATGATGCCTTAGAGAGAGATGCTACCAAGTGATGCAAAAGGCCGAATAGAGAAGTAGATGAAGTGTGGTATCTATAGAGGATCATAGAGATCAAGCAACAGGGAGACAACCTGTAATAGGTTTTGGCGAAGGTTTAACTGGTGAGGTTAAAGCAACCGACAAGCTACTAAATGAGAGAGTGTTGCTGGATGTGAGAAGGAATCAGTCACGTAATCAATGAGTATCAGAAGAGAGAGTGAGTGTGAGAGAGACTAGGGTTGAAGATTTCAACCAACAATATTGATGTAACCTATGGTGACCAAATCGACAATGAAGAGTTGCAGAAGAGTGTCGAGTAGACAAGCAAAGAACTGGCAAAAGATAGTATCAGTGGAGAGCAGCAAAGCAGTTGAGGAGAAGAGGCAACCAACAGAGAGAATGCAAGAGAAGGAGACGATGTTGAACCGATAAGATTGTAGCAGGAGATAAGGTTGCGACAGTGAGAGGGTGAGGTAGAGAACCGATAGTGAACTGTACAAGAGATCCAATAGAGAGATTTGCAAAAGTGTTACAAAATCCATTTATAACAAAGTTATTAATTTGTAAATGATTATGTTTTGTATTCACTGAGTTGTAGCTCAGTGCAAGGGTTGTAGCTCCTTGGGTTGGTGCTCCTTGGGTTGGTGCTCCTTGGATTGGTGCCCTAAAAATTGTAATCAGAGATTCATTGTGAGGCTGGATTGGAGTAGTAGTCTCTAGCAGCATTTCTCACCAAGGTTTTTCCCATCTTGGGTTTTCCTCGTATATGTTGGTGTTATGTGATGTCCCTTTATGTGTGAATGCATTTGTGATTAGTCTCCCCACTAACTGGTAAGTTTGTATTGAGTTAGATCTAATAACCGGTATACACACATAGGATAGCTAAAGGGAAAAGATTCAGAACCACTGATTCACCCCCCCTCTCAGTGGTGCATTGTGTCTAATAGTTCTTGTAGATGAGTTTTCTTTGCAAGTAGAAATATGCTTGAATAAGAAAAAAATAGGTAGTTTAAGATAGAATATAGATGTGCATAAATAAAGTTTGTGCATACGTTTTTCCCTTAGAGAGAGAGAGTTTGTTGTAATCAAGCTTCTTCTCTCTTCCTTATAAGTGTATATTAGTTGTTTGCATTTTAGAGCACTTGAGGATAAGTTTTTTCTTTCTCTTTCGTAGCTTGGCATGTATAAATACTAATATTCTTTCTTGGGCCATTTTTTTTTTGGTATCCCTTGGTCTACTTGTGCCTTTACCTATATTTTGTACTCTAGTTAGACATTTAATTTTATTTTTTTTAACTTTAGCCTCTACGTCCTTATGCTCATTCTCATTTTCATGCTTAGTTACCCATTATTCTATGTTACATTACTTATCACTTTGAAATTTAATTTTTCCTTGATTGTGTCCTATTTTGTTATACACCCTTATGATTTTATTTTACTATAATGATTTATTTATAATGTCATGATAACATATCTATCTTTTTACACCTAAATTTATGACATTTCTCCTACTTAGGTTGCATGTTTATGAACCACATGCTTTATCTTAATGAATTTTCATGAACTAATATTGCCATACTACACTCCTAGAGTTACATTATCTCATTCTATATCTCATTCTATATTTAAGTCTTCATTGTTACATATTTACATTATTTTTGTCATGCTTACTTCTAGATATTTGGTACCCATTTGAAACATATTCTTAGTCTACAGTCCTATGTACCTATGTGAGAATTCTAACCATTAAAAGATACTTTATTTTCCTATTGTAAGAAAACCATATACCTTTTATGATTATCTACAACCATATGCTTTGAATTGTTCCTTATTATATTCCTTATTTTCTTGTTACATAAATTAGCATGACACTTATTACTTTTCATGTTATACTTACATGCTAATGAGCTTATATTTACATTTCATGTGCTTTCACCTCTCCCCTCTAATTCCTTACATCTTTTGGATACGATTCATCATAGGGGGCATATCCTACCATTGCATCCAGATGAACAACTGTCCATAAGGAATATAAGTGCCAGTTGGAAGGAAGGGTATAGATCAGGATCAGAAGAGGATCAGGCTAGCATGTTATATACAGATTAGCAACTGCGCTTCTTCGCAGCATTAAGAAAGGAGAAGATCCCTAGACAGCTAAAGTAATTGATTGCATGGAGTGAGGGTTCCATAATAGCATCTTACACAAGCTAATCCAATTTTAAGACAAGCTCTTATTTGATGCTACATCTGGCGCTACACCAATTGTGCAGTATAGAATTGAAATTCCTGTATTTTTGTTTGGACCATTTTGTAGCTTTGGCTGTGATTATATTTTCTTGGTCTTCCATCAGTTTTCTAGCGAGAATGTTGTAGACCTAGAACACCACTGCGGCATCTCCGCTATAAATGTCACATTCCCTATAAAACTGACAAAAGGAGTGCATGTCTTGGTAGCTGATGAAGCTGCAATAGTCAAAATAGTCAAAATAGATTATGAGCATGACTTAATAGATTATGTAATTAATTAAGTGAAGTTTTAATAATTAATCATTAATTAAATGAATATTGATGCATATTAGGTGAAAATATTTATTAATTAATGTAATAACTTGTAGATATTGTGAATCTAATTTATTAGTTTAATGAATGATATTAACTCATTTTAATTAATTAATAAGAATTATTTACTTACATGATTATAAAAGATAATAAATGATAAATAACTTAATAATAATGTATGTCAATATCTAATATCCCCACAAAAATGTTATCTAGTAAACTTAGTATTGAAAAATACTAAATTAGATTTTGCAAGATCCTAATACAATTTTTAATAAACTAGTGAAATCAGACTTTGAGGATTATAATAAAAAATAAATTGAAATGTCTTCCATTAAATAAAATATGATTTTTTATTGAAATAAAAAACACAAACATGTGATTTTTATATGGAAATAATTAGCTACAATGAAATTAAAATTGTTGTAAGATATCATCGAATAGAACATCCATTGACAACTTTCTTTCAATAATATGAAACATATGATGATAGAAATAAATCCATTTGCCATGACCCTAACCTACCTAGACAAGCAACCATATAGCTCAAAAACTCCCAACTAAAGCAAACTTCTAGAGTTATACAAACATACAACTTGATTTAGCATAAGGGCTTCTATATCATAATTGCCCATTATCAGATGATACATTTCTTGTTGCCAAAATTCCTTAAATTATGCAAGTAGGGAGAACACTAACAAAGGTTGAGGAGTTTGGTATAATTATTTTTTGAGGGGTAAACACTTTTGACTCAGAGCTATAGACTAGTGAGGTCACAAATGGGAGCTTCATGCCCAATATGTAGATTCATCAATCACACCCCAATGGGGTTTGAACTTTGGTGGAAAGAACAACACTACAACTTAACCATCACACCATGCCAATACCATCAATTGAGAAAACATTTCCTAGTAGCATTTGTTTGAAAATTTGCTTAGAATCAATTTTTTCATTAGGCATCTTCTAGTTCTTGCATTATACCAACAATTGGCATAACATTTGGTAGTCACATTTGTTTGAAGATTTTCTTCCTTTAATCAATTTTTTTAGTAGGTATCTTCTAATTCTTGCATTCCATGAGATAGCATGATACATTATATTAATAAATTTTCTCACCTAGTCCGAGTTATCACATTTTTCATATACATATCTATGGAAATTACAACTACTACATTTTTCATATTCCTTTAGTAGGAGAGAGATTTGAGGAGTCAAACAAGTAAGTCAACTACTTGATATGGCTCACAAAATTCATAGTTCACTGGAGATTGCAGACAATTATAATTATGAATCATCCACTTGCATACAAGAATAACAAATTAGTTGATGAGGAAAGATTTTTGGGGAAGATGGAAGAGATCATAACCTCCTTTTGGTAGGAGAATGAGTTGAAAAAATATATTTCTTGCAAGTCAGGTTGTTACATGTTTCACCTACATTGGGTTAGTATATTTTATCATCTCATTCTTAGTCAAGTAGATAAAAATATCTCACAAATTGAGTTGACTCTTGCTAGGGTCTCAACTACAAAGAATAAAGAGGAGTAAGAATGATTTGGAATTCAAGAGGAAAGAGAGAAGGGAAATCAAAATGTGGAGGAAGAAGATGAAGAAAAGAAAGAGGATTAAGGCTCTAAAATTGTGAGGAATTTTTATGTTGTCTGAGGATGCCATCAAATGCAAGAAGTTTTAAATGGAGGACAATTGGAATAGGTATGAATTCATATCATGTTGTTCATTGGTTTTGAAAGATCTTTGTCATTTTTTTATATGAATCCCACAATTGTTGCATTGATGGAGATATTGTTATCTTATTTGCATTTTTATTTCTTACATGCAATTTTCTAATTTTAATATCTATTATTTATAACCTATGTCTTCATATAGCCTCCAAATAAGTGTCTAAGCCTACTATTGTTTTTCCTCAAGTTGCTTTATTCCAATTTTTCTTTTTTTATGTTCTATAATTTTTACGTCTTGATGTCTTCTAGATGTGATGAGAAGGTCAATTTTGTGCTAAAATACTCTCACATACCCATGAACTAAAATTTTTATAAAAAAAATTATAATTAAAATATATCAAATCAAGTTAAACAAACCTACAAATTCTTGATTGGATTAAGATAATAATGGTTCTTTTATGTTGATTTCACCTAAATGTGTGCTGTAAATATATAATAAAATTAATAAAATTAATGATAAATAATTAGAAAATTATTATTTCAATCAATTAAACCTCACATTAAGTGTCATGTAGAGACCTGCTTGTAACAAATGTGTCTTCTCATTCAACTAACATAACAGCTAAATTCTTTGGATGATAAGATTGATAGAGTATATATGGGTAATTGATTGGTTAGAAAATCATGAATGGTTAGCAAATCATGAATAAGATGTTTAATTTATAATTTTATAAGAAAAAAACAATGAATGGTTGAGAATCACTTTTAGATTACAAATCCATTCTAAGATTGGTAGAGTTGATGGGGTGAGGTGTAGACATGAGAGGGTTTAAAATTGTTTTAGTTAACAACTCTATGAAGTCTGTTTGGGAATGGGAGAATTGGCCAACACCTACCCACTTCTCAAAAATGTCCAATATTGCATTAAAATCATGTACAAGAACATGAATTTTTAAATCTTCTTAATTTGTTTTTATTTTCAAACCATAGTAATATTTTTTTGGCCTAGTCTAGATGGTCCATATATGTTAAAAATGAAGAAATAGATCACAACAAAAGCTTCATACATTAGAAAACTATCAATTAGGGCCTGTATTGAGAAGATTGATTGAGACTTTCAAAGGTTTCCAACATTATGGCAAGGCTTCTAGAGGTGCTATTTGATTTCATAAAGTGTCTAGATCCTCCTTTGCAATGTTTGAAGAAAATATCAACTTTAATTTTGTTTAGCATTATCTCTTATAAGATTACAGAGTTAATAAATTCATTGTTTAAATGACGCTTGATCATGCACCTTTTGTTAGGGGCATTAATGCCCCTATAATTAGATATAAGGAACCCAAGGGAGGTGATTCCTCCCTTAAATCTTGAAAAGATAGGTTTTGATGGATCCTTTTTATCATATTTAAAAGTCTCTTCTTCCCTTCTTCTCTCTATTAGTTTTTTTCCCTCCTAAATTCCTTCTGTCTCGTACCATTATTCATGAGCTTAAACGTAGATTGATTGAACTATATTAGACCTACCATGTTAATTTCATGTATTGTATCACTTTGTTCTTAATCTAAACTGCCACAACCTAAATTATTGCTTGTTTCACCCTTTTGTTTATATGGGATCAATGCTAATGTTGAGACTTGATTCATTCCTCTCTCTCTCTCTCTCTCTCTCTCTCTCTCTCTCTCTCTCTCTCTCTATATATATATATATATATATATATATATATATAGATAGATAGATAGATAGATATTTTTCATTTTTATTATCATTGATTTATTCTAGACCAAAAAGAAGATATGGTTATAGGAGTCTGTTCATCACACATATGCTTCAAATAGTATTGTAACCATCAATGTAAAACAGAAACCTACATGATCTATTATAACCAGATATGGACAAGTAAATCCCTTATTAATTTCAAATTAATTGAAGGTCTTTCACAAAGAAATGTATCGTTTAAAAGGGAGGAGACTGCTCACTAATTCCATATTTATGTCATAATATGAATCGTAAACTAATAATAGAATTCACTTGGAACTTGAGCAAAGAGTAACTATTTAGTTTGAATAGAGAGGAAAAAATAATTTTTGTCATAATGATACATAATCACTTTCCATTTCGGTATAGTTACTTGAGCCGGATGAGAGGAAACTTTCATGTCCACTTCTGAAGGGGGGGGAATAGATTAGAAAAACCTATCCAAATGTTTGTATTACTAGGCCCACAGCCAAAAAGCCAACTTTATTCCAATTTTAGGGTTTACGTCCATCTAAGTATGAATCATGGGTAGAAAAGATTGCTCATTATCTCTCTTGGTATTCTATGCTAGTTCAAGAGCGAGAAATTGCCACTAGAGGAAAAGCTATCAGAGAACAATTAGTTGGTCTAGATTTGCAAATGATTATAGATCATTCATATATATAATGGAAGCAAATAGATGAGATAATATCTATATTATTTTTGGAGCCAGAGAATCAATTTAGTAATAGAAAAATATATGCTCAATTTAAGGAGCAAAAACTTTAAAAACTTCGAAAAAGAAAGGATCTTTTGGTTAGATGGATGAGATTTGCTAAATATTTTCTTCGAACAAATGTAGAACCACAATGAATGGTTCTATGCCTATTACCAGTTCTTCCTCCTAACCTGAGGCCAATGTTTCAATTAAATGAAGGTGAAGTGATTACTTCGGATCTCAATGAACTTTATCAAACGATTATCCATCGAAATAATAATGTTTTACAATTCATAGAAACCACTAGTGTATTTCTAATACTGGATTTATTGCCTGATCAAAAGAAATTAGACCAACAAGTCATAGATGCAATTCTTGATAACGGTAAGGCTTACAACCGGTGAGAGATAGTCACGATAGACCTTATGAATCATTCTCAGATTTCATCCAAGGTAAAGAAGGAAGATTCTATGAAAATTTACTTGGAAAATGCCAAGTCGATTATTCAGGTCATTCTATTATTGTGGTAGGTCCCCTTCTCTCATTGTATCAATGTGGATTGCCCTGAGAATTTGCAATAGATCTTTTCCAAGCATTTTTAATTCATGATCTAGTTGAATGACATATTGCTCCCAATATAAGAGCTGCTAAATTTTTAATTCGAGATACAGGACCTATTATATGGAACATACTTAAATAAATTTGTTGGCATGATGATGATTTTTGTATCTGATGACTTTATGTGTTGTCATTGATGGCACACATATGTTTTGATTGTCATAGTCATCTTTATATACCAGTTAGGTCTAACCAGTATTACTATTAAGTCTTTGTATTTTAAAACAGTATCATATGTATAGAGTAAGTCTAATCGGTATGAAGGTGTCTAAACCGGTATATGTAGACAATTGGTATATGCAATTAAGACAATCGGTTTTGGTCAATTCCATTGTTACCAGTTTCAAGATGCAGTAGAGAGAGACAAGAAGGCACATGGAGACAATCTGTCTATGAGTTTGAAGCGGTCAACACTCAACCAATATCGGTGTTCTAACCAGTTTCCCAGATTGTGTGATGAGATATCACTGATTGTGATGTGTTACAACCCACCGACATTTTTGGCAGTGATTTGTGATGTGTTAAGGAAGTTTGTCTAGATTCACTGAACCTAGGAAATTGTGTTGAGGTTCAGGAGCTGACATGAAATCTAATGTCTATAAAAAGATATTGTGATGAGTTATTTTCATATAGGAGATGCAATTTATGTTATGAGTTAGATTTGATGTGATTTATTGAAGGAGTTGTAGAGTATGTCAGTGATGCAGTATTGACTGAATAGAAAAGGATCTAAACAAGCAGAATGTGCTATTCCTAGATCATGCCATGTGTTGTTTCTAATCACTACAATAGTTTAAATCCCCTAACCAGGTAAGCTCTAACAAGTTTCATTGTAGAAATCCTCTAACAAGGTGATTCATTAACTTGGATCTAAATCCTATACTGAGGTTGCCTTTAACCAGGTATAGCTCCTAAGACGGCTTGGGATCTTTAACAAGATCTACTCCTAACAGAGCATTTATAGACCTTAATCGGTCAGTTACCTATTTCTGCAAATAGTTAATTTGTGAATTCCATCTCATTGTGGTTTTCCCCAATTGGGTTTTCCATGTATAAATACTTGTGCTATGGTGAATGTTTTACTTATTGCGAATGCTTTTATAACACTTTGGATTTCATGCAAAGTCATAAGTAAATTGGTTAAATGTTTTACCGGTCTGGGATTAAAGTGTTATTGTTTTTGCTATTACTGATTCACCCCCCCTCTCAGTGCTTTATAATTTTATCAATTGGTATCAAAGCTTAACTTCCTTGAGGCTTAATCTCTTGGAAGGAAACCCTAAAGCCATTATGGGGGATAGGAGTTATAGAGAGATGGCTATAGAACTTGCTAAGACTAGGGATGGGCTAGAAACCCTGAGAGGCAGATTCAAAGCTTCACAAGTAAAGAAGAAAGATTTGAATGAGTAATTATTGGAGATCTCTGACAAAAACGCTTCAGATGAGGCCAACATTGATGCACTGGTTGAAGAAGTGGAGAGACTGAATGACAAAAAACTTAACCTAAGGAGAGAACTTGAAGCTCTTACAATTCGTATGAGTCAAGAACTTGAAGCAAGGAGGACAGCTGAAGACATGGTCAAAGAGAAAGATTATGAGATCTCGAAGATCAAGCAAGAGAATGCAGCTTTGCATGAACATTGACATGAGGAGAAACAAGAGAAAGATGCATTACAGTCAGGTCTTGAGATGGCAATGTCTCTTAGAGAGACTCTTATGAACCATAATGAAGACTTTACCAAAGAACTTATTGAGGCCAATGAGAAGCTTGACAAATTAAACAAGAGCTCCTTTATGGTGGATGAATAGATCTAATCTCAGAGGATGAAAGGTCACACATCTGGGTTAGGATTCAATACATTTGAGAAAGGTGAGTCTTCTAAAACTAAGGATACTTCATCAAAAGACAAACTGATATCTAAAGGAATGAAATCAGGTAAGAAGAAATTTAAACCAGTTTGTTTTAACTATCACAAACTAGGACATACTGCAAATGTGTGTAGAAGCAGATCTAATGAGAACACGGGCTATAATTCTAACTAGATATGTGTCTAGAAGATTTGAAGGTTATTGTTATACATGCAACATGTATGGGCATAGATCAGTTGAATGCAGATATGGAGAAAACAATCCGACACCTCACATGAATCCAAGACCTATTGGTGACTAGAGAAGGAATATCAATGACCGGAGGAACACAAATTGGCAAAGACCGTATTTTAACCAGTCTAGTCCTTATGAGATGAAAAAGAGGGTCAATGTGACTTGCTCAATTTGCAACAACTTTGGACATGTGGCTATGAACTACAGAAGAAGAACTAGAAGAGGTAATGTAGGACCTTGGAGAGAATCAGATATGGCCTGCTATCATTATCATAAATCAAGACACATTGCTAAGTTTTGCAGAACTAAGAAGAACCAACTGGCAAATCACTCTGAAGATCGGAAAGGAAAGAAGACCGTAGATGTTGAAGAAACCAAAGAAGAGATGAATAGGATTTGGAAGAAGAAAAGTGAGGACAAGCCATCAAAAGAATCAAATCCTTCACCTAGTGTGGAGAATGCTACACCGGTAAACTGAGCTTTTCAACAAGCCTAAGGGGAGCATATTGGTAAATTCATTTCTGGACCCCTTGAAGAGAGTATGGTATTTCAATAAATTCTAGAAGAAGATGAGCATGAGACTAAGGTTATTTGATGAAGTGGTGAAACACTTTGAAAAAGACATCTATTTCACTGTGACCATTGATTTCTGTCTTATGGAGACTGTTGAACTGAGAGAAGAAGAAATGCAGTAATGAGCTATGAAGTCAGTTATGACTTACTGATCTGTTATGCCAACAACCTCTTGGTGTCACCTAAGGACACTAAAAAGAAAATATTGGTCACTTATCAAGAAAGGATTGTATCGGCACAACCCGATAGTGTGAAGGAGAAAAAGAAGAAAGAATATCAAGGAGCTTTTGTGTCTACCGGTACAAGAATAATAAGGAGTATTCAAACCAAGAAGGAACCAGAACCTAAGGTATATGCAAAGAAGTCATCTGTCATGAGGAAAAGAGGCAGACATCTCATCCTTCAAGAGGAATCCAAGGAAACTAAACCTGAAGAAGAATCAAAGAAGATGAAGGTAACTGGTAAGAAATATAAACCAGTAGGAGAAATTCCCAAAAAAAGTATTACTATTGATGTTGCATCTTTCAAGAAAGAGAGTCATTTTGAGAAGACTTTGAAAACATTAAGGAGAAAGCAATTAGATAATGTAAAAGAACATTTTGATTCCTTTGATGAAGGTCAAAAACAAGAAGTGGTACAAGAGGTAATCAATTACTTCTGTCAATATAACCCATTACCACAAGATATTCAAAAGAATATTTCTAATTCTTTATATTTAATTCTTGAAAATAAATGGAAGTTGATTATAGATTAGGACCAATAGATTATTGATAGAATTTTTGTTGAATATTTTCCTGAGTTGTCTCATGAAGAATTATTAGCAATGCTTGCTAAATATAAAGGACAATTTCATTCTAAAACAAGGAGACTGAGACTATTGGATAGTAAGATTCAGACAGTTGAAGATGATGCTCATCAAATTGCACAAGATATTTAGAAGATGAATGAGAAATTGAAGGACTATCATAATAAACCTAATCAGACTGAGACTAGAGCTCCACCAGAGCTAGATAATGAAGAAGTAATTACACTAGATGTAGTCTATCTTGTCAAGAATAAGGATGACACAAGTTCTCCACTAGTTATATTCTTTGTGGATGAAACTGAATAAATTCATGATACTATTGATACAACTGATAACGACATTTATTTGGTTAAGGAAATAGAACATGAACCGAATATTGTTGAGAAACAAATAGCAGAGGAAGCACTGGCTACTAAACAAAGTGTGGACATGCAACCACAACCAGTAAAGGATTACAATGTTGAAACTCAACTACCACCGGTCACTACAACAACACTGCAAGAACAGGTAGAGAAAGAGAAAATAGAAAAGAAGGCAAAAGAGAAAAAGGATGAAGAGGAGAAAGTAAAGGAGAAGAAGAAAACTAATGATGATGATGATGACCCAATCACCATAAAAGGCCCTATAGATATGGACAATTTGAGTGCATCTGAGCTGATGGAGATTGCTACTATTATGCAATCCAGAGCAAAAAAGAAGAGGTTGAAAGAGAAAAGAAAAGAAGCAGAGACTATTTAGACTGTTGTTGGCATTTTGTCAAGTCTCCTACCAGAGACTGATATTGGTAATTTATCTACCCCTATTGCTAAGCTTGGATAGTTAGTTGTTGATGCTTATTAACAACTAAAATCACTTGAAGAGGCAGCTCATGCCTTACCAGAAAAAGATTATAGGAAGAAAAGGGGAGAGCAATTAATTTTAAAAATTGATAAAGGCAAGATTGCTTTAACAGTGAACAGAGATCTATTAAAAACTGGTATAGAAACTGGAGGTAAAATTTCTGCTACTATATCTAAAGTATCACTATTTTGTTCTGATTTGAAGAAAAAGAGAGAAGATACAGAGAAGTAAATCACTAATACATTTGTTCTATAATTCCGACGGAGGTTTTCGATGGAGAAAGTATATTGTGACCAAATTTGATTTTTTTTAAGAAATGCACGAATTAGTCAAAATTCTGATGATAATTTCACATTTGGTTTCGACAGAGAAGACATTAGCAATGAAATTTGTTTGTTTTTTCAAAAAGGTGCCCACGTTCATCACAATTGTGATGACAACGGGCATTATACTTAAAAAAAAAAAGAGGGCAAGTCATTTGTGACATTTGGAATCTCGTGCAGGCTTCCGTGTCGAGCTCAACCCCTGGCAAGATCAAACGACACACTCACCATTCAAGGTAGAATCTTCACCTTCATTTCGGATTTGCATAATATGAGGAATTTCTAAATCTTCACCTTCATTCATTGAATCTTTAGATTTACATAATATTTGCATAATTTATGGAATTGCTTGGGTAGAATCTTCACCATTAGAGGTAGTTGAATCTTATCTTCATTCATTGATTTGTATATATAAGGAATTTCCTGGATCCCACCCATTGCTTGAGCTATCCACTGCATTTCACAACTACCCATGCTTTGCCATTCCTAGGTCATCGAAAGTCTTTTAATGTTGCCCCCATGCCTCGATTGTCGATGTTCAGTCTTCCCCTTTCACCACCATGAATTATATATGCCTCAAAGGGAAATCGACCTCCATTTCTCTTTTCTCTCTCTCCCACCCTACCCCTACCATGGCACTAGGATGTATACATAGCAAAGAACGAGCTTACCAGTTCTAGGGAGGTATCTAGCAGAGGAAGAAGATATGCCTTAGTCTAAGAGCATACTATACCACAATTATACTATGCTCTCAGACTTAGGCATATCTGTGTTTCCTTGCACATTTACAAATGTGCATGAGAGTCATCTTGAACTAGTTCTAGGGAGGTATCTAACTGAGGAAGCTTCATAACATTACAGTTTGTGTTAATATGTTCCAAACATATATGTAAATAAAAAATTGACAAATATACCCCAATTTTGAAATGCTTTAATGTTTCTAGAATACGTTAATGTATTCTTTCATCATGGAAAAACATAATGTAGTTGATCATAACTGATGTAACAAAGTTGTATCTTTGAATGCCTTGTTCCTTGATTATAGATCTATGCTGAATTGATTTGAATTGCTTGATTGAAAAATTGGTAGATGTGGGTTGGAGTTTATAGGGGTTTGAAATGAGAAATAGTCTTGTATCTATATCCAGCTTGCACCTTTTCAAATTGAACTTTTGGAAAAGTCCAAATTTGGAGAGAAAATTCCTACTATTTGCGAAGCCAACATTCATCTTTCAAATTTTAGGTCCAATTTCCATGAATAAGGGTTCCCAAGACTCTAGTCTTAGAAAATTGAGCCATGAGGAACATCTTGAATAAGGGAATGAACCAAATTTATGGAAACATTTTGAAACCTAAGTACAATTAGGCATAAATAAGGCACAACCACTAAAGTGAGTCCAAACCGAATGTATATTTATAAAGAGATACAACTTATGATGCAATATTTAGCCCCCTCTTAGCAAGAGTAAGCAATTGTGCTCATGTACTCTTGGGAAAATATGGAGAAACCAAATATTCTGAAACCAAGATATTGAAGAGTCAAGATGACTACAAGTTTGGAAAGGTGGTATCTCCCAAGACTTATGATATTGTCAATCTACAATATTGAGATAAAAGGGAAGTACAAAGTGAGCAATATCAGTAACATTGGTAACACACATGGAGCATGCAAAATACAAAGTTATGACATTTAGAACTAGTAAGATTCATATATTCTCACTAGGAACCATATCAAAAAGACAAGGCATAGATCTAGGACTAGTAATATCCTTATATAGTTACTAGGAGTCATGTCAGAGACTACTTAGTCATAGATCACATTCTAACAACAAATAGAAGGTCATATCTTGGTAACCTAACTAGTCCATGGGTAGTAGCTCAAAATGTTATCAAAGCTAGGTTAGGTTAGGAGCCCCAAGAACCTATAATGTGTCTTGTAATGGGTGTTGAAAATAATCTACACTCAAGCCAACAATGGAATGGTAAGAAAGGGGGCAGTAGCTAAATGGTAGAGAAATTTATTAACAAATAGAATGCCTTAAGTTGGATTCCTAGCTATTTTATGAGTATTAGCTTAACATTTTCATGCGTAAATAACATCTATTCCCACCTCTACCATAGATCCAACTTCCACCATTTCTCCTTCCACAACCTCTAGTCACCTTCATGTACCAAAGCCACTAGTGCCACACCTTTAGTACTTACATCCTTCACTTATCATCCACCATACAACCTATTTATCAAATTTATTTCTTCTAGATGTAAAAGTCATATGCACAAGATGGAATGGCAATTGGTAGATTTAAAAGCTATATTCCACAACCTTTGCTAAAATCCTTTCTGCCAATGCTAAAATGTGAGGTTTGTAACATGATGCAACATCCATCAAAGCATAATAGAGATGAGATTTCTAACAAGATGGAAGATCAAACAATGTAGGAAAGCATAGATTAAAAATAAATACAAGATTGTAGTTTATAGGGTTAACTTCATTTTGTCTTTTTGTGGCATTGAATTTTATAGTGTTTTAAAGAAGATGTCATAGTTTTTATAAAAAATGTCAAAACCATGCCTAGTGCTTACCGAGAGGAGTATATAATGTATAGCTTGGTCTCTCATGCATATAAATTCACCCAAATGTGTGGGAAGACATTTTTTCATGTTATGTATCATATTATGTTGTGTGCAGGGATCCAAATTAGATTTGGTACGTGTTTGGGCATGAGGACAATCTGATATCTCTACGTATTAGATAGTAAAAGGCAGTAAGAGTGAAGAATTTGGTGGGAAGACCAATTGATTGTTATTTTGAATTGGTTGATGACAGAGAGAGGGGTGAGGTGACCCTATGTAGCCTTCAGAAGGGTTTGTAGATCAAAACCAAATGAAATAGATTAAATTTCTATGACTATCCTAAGGGTATTAATTGTCACAGTCATAGTTTTACTAATGATATTGTTTTTGTTTTGATAGAGTTGTGTTTGTAAACCCAAGTGTGGATATGTAATGGAGTCATGAGATGTCTTAAGACTACATCAATACTTAACAACAACATAGTGTGTAGGCACCTAAACTATGAAAGGACTACACATTGGAAGGCGCGTGTGATGATGCCATGAAAGGTCTGATATCACTATGTATCAGACTGAGAAAACCAGTGAAAGACAAAAATAAATGCATTGAGAAGGAAAAATGTTGAATTACCTAATGTTTGTTGTTGAAGTGATGTGTGGGGACCCTGCCAAGTCAAATGCCTTGTTGTAGTTTCAAAGGGTGGAAAAAGAATAAGCATTTTATTTACCATCCTGATAGACCATCCATCATAACAATGATTACCAATGATGTGTGCATTGCAAACAAAGTTCTAGAGGAAGGCTCTTTCTATTGTAATACCAAGTGAGTGTTCATAGACCTTGTGTAGGGTCCTCCAAGCCTAGAGTAAGGAGTTCGAAGCCTAGATACATTGATTTGGCCTTGTGGCCATTAATGAGTGTTGACTGAATAGGAGAAGTCTTGAGACTGACAATTTTGGAAGTGTGGAATTGTTGAGAGCCAACACTTATGTGTGAACCCCATCTTCACATATTATGATTAGTTGCCATGATACTTGATCATATCCTCATGGTGTTGGCTCAATTCATATTAGTGTGTTTTGTTGAAGAAACATGATGTGAGAAGTTTGATGCAGAGACAAGGGTAGAAATTAGTATTTCATATTAGGACATCAACCACATTGATTAGGCAAGTCAGATAAGGTCTCTCCAATGTTTAGGATATACAAGGGCAACATTAGTCATGTAAGTATGCATGAGCATGGGAATGGATAGTTGCTTTCCTTTTAGACTGATTTGGACAGTATTGAGAGGATCCTATAAGGAATGACTATCACCATACTCTTGATGACTTCACAACATTGATGATGAATTCACATTAGACACTCATGCATTACCCCAATTAGACATTAGTCAACTTAAGATATGATACAAGGATTACATACCACAAAGCCATTAGATATGTTTTGAGATGAAAAGAAGAGTTAAATGGTTTTGGTTCAATGACGATAATTTCTATGTTCAAGTAATTTAATTTGTTATATTATACTAAAATGCGATTTCATAACTAACATTTCAACTTCTATATAACTAGTTCTATAGCCAAATTTTGTTGCCTATGAAGAAAGACCAAGTCAGACAATATCAGCAAATAACAAAATAAGGAGACAATTGCTAGACTGTGGTCTAACTTGAAAAGAAAAGGTGATGGAAAATGTCATTTTCCCTGCAAAATTTGTAAGGGGTTAAAGACTAGAAGACTTCTAATCAAAATAGCTAAGAAACAATGTAGGCTGCATGGTCACATTGAAGGTGAACATGATTATCATCCATTGGTAATTTTTTCATTATATCATTTTAACAATTTATATACATAATAAATCACTTGATGATGAGATCATGATCATGGTTTATTTATGTTTATCAATTTTATATAGGTCGAGCACCGCAAAGCACATGATATGGATCAACACAACCCAGAGAATATGGTTTTCGAAGTGGACGAACATGGAGGTGTGAATATCGAAGTTGAAGATAATGATCCCATGGAAGATGATGATCATGAGCTACAAAACACAATTGAAGATGATGGTACAAATACATTGATCCATGACACATTTAGTACTCGTGTAGCTGATCATGATGATGAAGATGACCTTGATGTTGTTCATGATGTCCCTCTACTTGAGAAGGAATTTGAGGCCCTTTACGAAGGCTTGCAAACAACTCTTCTCTCCACTATATTGTTGTTGGTGAACTTGAAGGTTATGAATGGTTTATCCAACATTACAATCTCACGTATGTTAAGGTATGTCATATATGTCATAATAAATGGTGAATCATGTTGTACCATTAATATTCTTTATATTAAAAAATTATAATTTTTTTTGTTGTAGATTGATAGGTGATTTTTTGTTACCACCATCAAATATTCTACCTCGCTCATACCAAGAATTATCTACCATTATGAAAGATATTGGAATGGAGTATCAAGCAATAGATGCTTGTCCCAATGATCATATTATATATCACAAACAACATGAATTTTGAATTGAATGCCTTGAATGTCATATCAGTAGATATCGTACATATCAAATAACAAAAAGGGTTCCTCTCAAGGTTCTTCGCTATATTCCCATTATTCCACGTATGCAATGATTATTCAAGTGCACTAGCTTGGCACAATTTATGGATTACCATGCATGCAATAGAAATTGAGATGAGATTATTCAAATGACTGCGAATGGTTCAACATTTGTGGGCATAGAGGAAAAGTGGCCACACTTTAAAGAAGAACCTGATAATCTCAGGCTTTCATTGGCAGTGGATGGTGTCAATCCATTTGGAGAGATGAGATCTGTTTACTCAGTGTGGCCTATTTTTGTTATCAACAATAAAATTCCTTAATGTATGTCAATAAAGAGGGAGCACATAATGTTGGCAATGATTGTTCCAGGTATTTTATCATTTAAATATAGTCGTCTACATTTAATTATAAATATTGCAATAAAATGGTCATAATAATTATGTAATGTTTTTGTTCATTTGATTAGTTAAGTACCAAGTTAAAGATATGAATGTATATATCGAGCATCTTATCAATGGGTTGTTGGAGTTATGGAATGGTGTCACTATGTATGATGTCTCTAGACCAATAGGACATAGACAATTTCAATTCCATGCGATGCTTCTATGGAAAATACATGATTCCCCAAGGCTAACATGACATTTTTGTGGTATGTTATAGTGTTTAAGTTGTTCATGAACATTATAGTTCAAAAAATTATCACATTTAATCCAATTATACATTATCTTGTAGGTCTTCAAACAAAGGGAAAATTTGCATGTCCAGTTTGTGGTCCAAAGATGAAATCTTGTCATTCACAAAGTTTAGGAAAGTAGGTGTTTGATGAGTATAGGCACTTTCTCCACAAAAATCATAAGTATCGAAATACTAAAAAACATATTTTCAATGGGAAAGAAGAGAATACATCAAAGCCATGAAGAATGACACTTCACCTGTGGAAGTTGGAATATAATATAATTAATTGTCAAGGTAATGTCATTCCATCTAATGGTTTATGTCATTAAACATCTTTTCTATTTTGTTTTGTTTACCAATGATGTGATTGATGATCATGAAGGTCGTGAAGGCATAAATGACCACCTTCCTAAGGGAATAAAAATTTATCCCCGACAATTTAGTAGGTTTCCCTACTACGAGCAGTTACAAATTGTGCATTTGTTTGATACTATGCATATTGGAAAGAATATAACAAAGACATTATGGAAAATATTGGATGGAAGGTGTGACAAAGAAAAAATTGTCAAAATATGTAGTGACATTCAGGATTCCAATCATGCAATGATAAATGTCATTCAATCAAATAGCCATGGAGACCAGATTAATATAAGTGAGCTTCCTTGGTTATTAATGGACCAACAAAGCAATGCTATAAAAGAAGTCATATGAAAAATTCTATTTCCCACGGGATTTGTTGTGAACATAAACAATCTCATATCAAAGAAAAGTGAATTTGGGCCAGGGATGAAAACGCATGATTGGCATACCTTCATTAAGGTAATTCATGTTCTTGTGTTTTTACTATGTATTTAAGTACTACGCGTATGTGTACTTTTCACTGTATTATGTTAGAAAAAAATGAAAAGATAATTTTAAAATTGTTGCAGTACGTTCTACCTTTATCTCTCCCAGATGACTTCAACAATAATGTCAAGCAAGTCATATATGATCTTGGAAAATACACAAGGTAAGTAGTGATATTTGTTCAATTCGTTGTATAGATATTATATTTGTGATTTGTTTTACTTGTTATGTAATATATATTTTTGAGTCTTGAATATCCTATAGGTGGTTGTCATGTAAAGAAATCCATAAAGAAGATATAAAATATTGGAAGAGAAAAATTCCTCATATAATGTGTGAAATGCAAAAGTGTCTACCTCCAGCTTTTTTCAATGCACAAGAACACTACCTCATACACCAAGTTGAGGAGATTGAATTGTGTGGACCTGTACACACTAGGTCAATGTGGATGGTTGAGAGGCACTTGAAATTTTTGAAGGTTTTGGTTCAACAAAGAGCACATCCTGAGTATTCTATGGTGGAGGGATATATGGTATACCAGACTATGGTGTACATTTCTGAATATCTTCTTAAGTTTGCAGCAAAGATCCACATGGATCACATTTGGGATCGCAACCCTATAAAGAAATTTGAAGGGGAGTACTTGATGGGGAAAGGTAGATTGAGGAAAGTGAGAGGTAATTATAAGATGTTATTGTAGTTAATTAATTCTTAATCTTAAAAATAAATCGATTGTAAGACATCTATTTATTTTTTGTACAGTTGGTCGAGAGTGGGATGCACTACATTTGTATATTGCAAACAATCTTGATTGGATGACAGTATGGATTAAACATTGTCAACATTCTAGACACATATTAACATGGGAAGGTGTGGCTTCATTGGTTAAAGAAGCTCATCATAATGGAGATTCCAATGTTATGCAAAGGGAAATTGATTTAGCATATGGTTTAAGAGATAAATAGGTACGTATAAATTTATTAATCACCCATATGTTTATCAACTCACAATGCAATAAATTTTACATGTTTGACATATCATAGGTCGAACACCACAACGCTATGTGTTGCAATGGTCATAAATTTCACATAAAAAAGTTGGATGACACGAAGAAAACTTGTGATTCTAGCATCACTGCAGTCTTTGAGGTGACAAATATTTCATCAAGAAATGACATACATCCTCAACAGTCTCAAATTGATACTATGGCATTTTGGATGATATACTTGAGTGTGACTTTAATTCCTTCAAATTAGTTTTGTTCGTCGTCAAATGGTACAGGCTACGATTGAATAAAAATGATCCTAATAGAACTATTATTGAACATGCCAATGGTTTTACAACGGTTAATACAAGGTCATTTGAACTAGTTGGGGATGAGCCCTATGTTCTTCCAAGCCAATGTGAGAAAGTATTTTACTCAAAGGTTCCACATAAACCTGGGTTGGTCATTTGTTGTTAGACATGATCCAAGAGGAAGGCCAATAAAGTATAATGTGATGGAAGAAGGAGATACCAAAGAAGTAGAAGATGAAGTCGATGATGATCATGATCGATAGTTTCTCGATGATGATGATGATGAAGAAGAAGAAGAAGAAGATGATGATGATGATGATGATGATGATGCTGATGCTGATGTTGATGTTGATGCTGATGCTGATGCTGATGGCGAAGATGATGATGGTGGTGGTGGTGGTGATGATGATGATGATGATGATGATGATGATGATGATGATGATGATGATGATGATGATGATGATGATGATGGCGATGATGATCATGATATTCATGATGATGAATGAAATGTATGAGGTATGTGATTAGTATATTATCTATTTAATATTGATTTCTTGATAGAATTTTTTTTACATAATTAATTCATTATGTTTTAAATTCTAATGCCATTACATAATTAATTCATGATGCACCTTTTAATATGGAGATGGAGATAGGGAGAGTGACTATTTATGTGACATTTTTTAAACTTTGTGTTTATTTATGGAATTTGGATTGTTTATTAGCTATGGGATGGATGTTGATTTAAAATACATATGTGATGGATTACATGTTTATGATGATACATGTGACATTTTTAAAACTTTGTGTTTATTTATAGAATGTGGATTGTTTGTTACCTATGTGATGGATGGTGATTTATGATACATATGTGATGGATTACATGTTTATGATGACATATATGTAATGCTAATTATGATGCCTAATTACATATATGATGATACATCATGTGATGCTTATGATGCTTAAGATACATATGCATTTATTATTTATCAACTTACAAATGTAGTAATGCTTATGATGCTCAATTGATGGTGTTGATTTCATGTATAGTCCCTGTGTGATGTTGTCACCCTTGGTGGGAACAGGTCGTTGACTATAGACATCGTCAACATTTTAGTTGAGGATCCTGCATAGTCTTCATAAAGTAAAGGTAAGGAATTAAAAAATTTACAATGATTTTGATGACAACATCTTTTTATTATTTAATACCCTTTTTGTCTACAAAGTTCATGTTGTTCATGTTGTGTACTATGTAATTTTTAGCTAACATAAGATAATTGAATTACATGTGCAAGAACTGAACCCCTTTGACGAGGATCCTACATAGTCTCATGGATGGACAGGTATAACTAGTCAATACACCCTATAGAAACAGTTTATTTTTTTTAAATTACTTGGAAAACAAACTTCCTCAGTTTTTCAAGCCTCGACATTAGCAGCAAATCTACTACAATTATCAACACTTGAGGCCCCAGTTGAAGTTATTCAAATTTTAATCCCAAAATCAACTTTAGGGCTGACTTCTTCATCAACATTACCCTCATTTGAAAAATTTCTCTCTCATTACCAATTAACTCTCTCATTTAATGGAGTGCAAGTACCCCCCAAATAGGTATTTGTCAGATTTGTCTTTGCCGAGTGAGGGAAATGCAGGAATAGAAAATGAAAGTGAGACATGTAGTAGGTCTACAATAGGGAGATCAACAAGAGGTCAAAAGATTAGAAGAAAATTCAATAAACACATGAAATTTTTCCTTGCTCAAGGGGGGTCATGTTCTTATGATGATGAGACCAAAGGCGACATTGAGGTTCCACTGAGGTACAAACATCTACAGAAACAATGGGTGCCCAAGGAACTTCCTCCAATAAACACCGATTTTTGTGTTAACGATAGGATATATCGCATAGAACCTTCGTCGTTACATGGTTTCGGCTTATCTTCCATGGACAACATAAAGGTTTGTTACAACAAAGTTATTGCATTGATGGAGTTTGTTGGACCTTGTTACAATTACAATAATTGGATGCAGATTGTTCAATATAAAAAAAGTATGCGTAGGTATGTACTATCAACAAATTATATACAACAAAAAGATAATGATCAAAGTAAATGAGTGGCTATATACATTGATGGTTGGCCAAAAGCAACAGGGAATATTTCAAGTTTAATAAATAGTACGTGACCTGGGTCAACTAATAAACAACCCAATTGCATATTTGAGGTGCGTGACGGAAATCATATATTCATATGTGCAATAAAATCAATAAGTGTAGGCGAAGAGCTTCTAATCAATTACAGTTTGAATCGTATAGATACAAACAAAGTTAATATCATGGGGGTGGTATGTACTATATACCATTTAAATTAACCAACCTCCAATTAATCAATCCAATATACCTTTTTATTATGAAGTTTTTTTGCTAAGTCTATTGGTTCAATTTCGCTAATGTTTTTTATATTTTTTCTTTGTCATAGGGTGACATGGATCCATCACATATCACAGACAGGGATGTAGGTCGCGAAACTTCTACCTAGTAGGTAAACCTCATTGTAATTGTACAAATTAGATAGAAACAAATTGTTACATTAATATGTTCTTTTTTTTAATGATTTAGATTCTTGACATAGACGGATGTTCGGGGAAAGGGAAAGGGAGCTGCAGTACCTAAGAACCTCTCTAGGGGCATGGACTCAATAGGATTAAGCAATGATGACCCTAAAAATTCCACACACCCTATGGAATTCATAAAAAAGCCTCTTAGAAAAATTACTAAAGAGATTATTGCTTTGGCAGTCGTGCATCCTACGACTGATGAGATACGAGAGAGGGTGCAAGTAAGCAGTAATGAAATCTTTAATTATAACAAAAGTTCAATAATGGTTTATATTTTATTCACTTTTATGTCATTAACTAAAATATGTACATGTTGTTTTCATAGCAATTTATCTACCCTTATGAAATTCATTGCCATGATCAGGGTGTTATAGGTACTTTAGGTGATGACAATTTTCTTATACTATCGCTTGCTTGGCTTATCACTTTGAGTACCCAAAACACATCATACTTGATACTATCAATCTTCAAAATAAAGGTTCATCCTTGTTTACGATTCTTGCACTTTTCATATATTTAATATATTATTCTTCAGGTGCTATCAATGTTCCTATGCAAATGTCACCACCACCTCATCAGAGGTTAGCCCCACTTGTATTGCCAACTGCAATGTTGGCAACACGTAGCATGCAGACATCCTCTACTGAACGTCATATTGGCCCACCCACTATTGGTAGATCCCTCTTTTTCTCTATCTTCTGTTATGTGTTTATCTCCCTTCAAGTGTTCTTTCTTGGGGGCATTTCATAGTGGATTCATTTTTTGCTAGAGGAGATGCACATGAGGATGTGCCAGAGGTGACTACTGTTGATAACATACCATCATTTCCTGGATCTTCTCGTATTGCTAGTATGGGAACGTTGCAGGCCACATTGGTGGTGAGCGACAAAGAAACGATTCCCTTAAAGATACAAAAGGTTCCAAGTACTTTAAAATTATTATTATATATAGTATAATTGTAATTTACTTTATGATCACTCATTTTGGACTAATGATCCCATGAATTTTTTGCAGGAAATTATATTTTCTATAAACATCTTAGTGACATTGCATTGCAGATATTTGGGCCCACCATATGTAAAAGGTGGTACATCATATGTGAACTGACCCTAATCCACTATTTTGATTTCATATCATTGCTAGAATAGTTTTCCTTTGATCCATTTCTTAAACTGTAATAAATGTAGCTTCAGTTCATTTTTGAATCTAATAGGTTTGTTTTTTCTTTAAAAGGTGGAATGACCAAGAAAAAAGGTTAAAAGATGAATTGACAAACCAAATGGTTGAGTGGTTTGGAAATGACACCTTTGACAAAACCAAGCTTCTTGAAAAAGCTGGCACATATCTAAAGTATGTGAGGGACCAATACAGGACCTATTTAGAAAGGAACCTAAAGTACGAGCATCCCCCCATGATTCTAGAGAGGGAGTGGAAGGACCTGATTTTGGATGCCAAGGAGAGAATTGAAAGGGAAAAAGGAAATACACCACCAAAAGCTAGAAGAAGGTATGAGATACTATTAATAATGTAATTATGTACTAAATAATTACTCTTTATATTTATATAATCTAGCATATTTTAAACTTTTTATAGACTGAGTGACACATCAAAGGCAACCAAGGCAAGACAAGAAAAAAATGGGCAACACAAACTCGGCTCTGGTGGTTATATGAAACTTGTTGCACGAATTGCAAGTATCTCATGTAAACAAAATATTGCATCAAAATATTAGTAAATTGCAAACGATTTTTTTTAATCAAACAATGCAAGCAAAATTCACGATACCAAGCAAAAATGCAGGGCTCTGAATTCAATAGAGTGCCGATAGAAGATGACAAGAGAATTGCCTACCAGTAAGGCTATTTAGCCATGGCTGATCGGCTACGATAATTGAGTGGGAATACACAATATTTGAGTGCATCCGTCACACGGGTAAATATGCTAAATGGAAATTATTTCAAATTGAATACTTTACCAATAATCTAATTGATGTTGAGTTCCAACATAAAGTGACTATATTTGTTTTAAATAAGAAAGAAATGATAACAATGTGCGTGACATTGGAATGCAGCCTACTAATCGTGAAACACCACCTACATATGAAGGTCCGGATGTGCATCTCAGTAGTGGAGGTATTCATTTGCTATTCAAATTTATTTATGTAGTTATTAATACAATTAAACATCTTAATTTGTAATTAGAGTAGTAATTAATGTAACTTTTTTTGTTAATATTTTAGAGCACGTAGTCAGTGGTGACCAAGTGGAGCATGATCTGGGTACACAACATCAGGAACGTGATGTTCCCCACTCAGGTAAAGAGGACCACTGTTATTCCTTTAAACAAATATAATTGCAATTGGTGTTCAGCATTAATGTAACCTTTAGTATTTCAACTCCAGATGATCTAGAGGGTGTTCAGCATGTTGAGGTTGGGGCTAGACAAAATGATGTGGCCCCATCGGGTAAAGAGCACAACAATTATGTTCTCTAAATTAATGAAATACTTGTAACAATAATAAAAAATGTTTTGAATTTAACCCATTTCTTTGTTATTGCAGAGGACCCCCCTTCGCTTTAGTGTCCTCGTCCTTAGTATAGGACTAGGCATACATCGAGATCACGAGCAGAGGGTAGAACAACTGTAGAGGGGGAAAATGATGAAGAAACTGATGTTCCACTTAGTCTTTTCATAGCTTCAAAGAAAAAAAAAAAAAAAAAATGATCGTAATCTACCTTATTTGATAATGATTGATTTTAATGTGTTAGTGAATGTAATTATGTGCTAATTAATGGTTATGGATGATATGTGTTAATTAATATTGATGAATCTTGCGTGTTAATTAATGTCAATCAATGTTATGTGTTAATGAACGTTATGTGATATTAAAGAATGAATGTTATATTTTTTTAATGGTAGAATGAATGAATGAATGTTATAAGATGTTAACGGGGAATTTAGAGTGATGTTAGGGGGGGGAGGGGCCAAATGAGCTTCCACCTTCACACGGTTGGCCCTGTTAAGTAGAGAATATTAAACTATTCTTGAAACCAAGTGAAGCTCAACAAGATAACACACGTTTCAATATTTCATTATGTTGCATAGTTCTGATTAATAAGAAAAATAGGTTTTCAGGACCCGAAACCTTTAACATAGGAGATTAAAAAAGATCATCATAGAGTATCCAAAACATATAAAAATAGCTTACAAAATGACTGGAAATAAAGCCAGTAAATAGAAAGGACAACAAAATATAGAATCAACAAAACAATAGAAACCAAGAAAACACTATACACTTATAGAGTCCTGAGGAGGTCCTCCGCCTTAATCACCAGCTGGTCATAGTTGGCCGCAACAACTTTGAGTTAATCTAGGTCCTTATTTGGCTTCTTCTCCTTCTTTTTACCTCTAGTTCTTGTTATGGGTCCTTGAACATCTCTTGTGCCTTCAGTGTTAGGTTCAATTTTTAGGGTGTCCTTCTCCTCATCCAATTTACTAATGAGGGTTTTGGTATTGCCAACAAAGACCTTCAGAATGTTTAAGCTTTGCTCTACGATACTTTTGAGACATTCCTCAATTTTGCTGAATTTACTAACAGTTTCTGACATTGTTTGATCCATAGCATTAGCATTTACTTTCCTCTCAATCAGGTCTTTCTCAATTTGCTCAAATCTGGGGTTGAAGGAGTCTCTTATATTTTCAGCTTTAGCAATAGTTTTGGTCAAATCCTCCATATAACCTGCCATAGTCTTCCCTTCACCAGTGTTGATAGTTTCCAGAATCTGGATTCTATGGCTAAGCTTCTTCAACCCCAGATTAATCTTGCACAGTTAATCTTATTGAATAATGTTTATTGAATCTTAATTGCAGGGTCCAACAGAGCCAACACAAACAACAACACCACAAGTTGTTGGGTATAATGAACTCCCATATTGTCTTGTATGTACACTAACAATAGGAGTTGCTTCTAGTGTTCATATTCATGGCGGGACTACAAAAGTTATGAATATGCCTCATCCTTGTAAGTTTTTTTATTACTTGCCATTTTCTTTAGCATTTTGTTACTTCATGAATGAGATGTTTTTAGATGTCTATTCCATGAATACCTCTTTATTGTATGCTTCATGATCTCGCTTCTGATTCAACTCTTTATATGTCCTAAAATTGTATTAGCCTAATAGCTTCTACTCTTGTTGATAGTTTGGTGGCTCTGAACAATGGCCCCTTCGAAGAAGCGTGATCTTGTAATTTTGGCCTTCCATGATGTGAAAAAAGAGGTTATGTTATGAATAATGGTCTAGATGATTTAGTTATTTCTTATTATGTTGAGTATGAGTAAATCTGGGCTTCCTTGGCTATAGTCACTATTTTGTACTAACTATTGTCATTTAGTGTGATTTGAGCATGGACTTCAAGTAATCATGAGGGTGGAAACAATATTCAAGTGTTAGGGGGTATGCGGCCTTGACCAAGGGATGAAAGTATCGAGAAAGTACAAGTGATTCATGTGTAGATCAATATATCATTCACCTATTAATTCCTAGCAACATTCTCAAATAAACAAGCAAAGAGGTATGTTGAGTGCATATATACATTTTATGTTGCCATGATATACGTAAGATATCAAACATGTAACTTAGATTGATTTGCAATTTCATTCATAAATATTAGATCTTCCTTGTGGATTTTTGAATGCATAATGTCTCATTGATTTCAATATCTTTATTGCAAGTACTCTTTTCAGCATGAAACTCCACTCATTGAGGTCTCTTACTAAATGCAAGTCAGTTATCCTATCAATGATGATATGTTTTTCATGTATTTTATGGGGAAATCTTATTAATAGCTATGGTTGGGTTGTTAATTGTTTTGTGAAAATATATACAAGTATATTGGGACATTAGAGTTATAAACACCATAAATTGTGTTTGAGATCATTGTCCTAATTGTAACAGTCAACCACCATTGGCCCAAGGCCACACCAACACCATTGTGACACCAAGGTTTGTGCATACTGGTGTAAGGGCTACTCTTAGGACATTTCATTACCATTACATATACACATCTAGTGGGGTTCGCAAACACAACTTGTTTGAGTAGGCAGTATCACTGGTAAACTTGTGATTGTCACAATTGGTACCCTTAGGACAGTCATTAATATTTGGTCTATGGCACCTTTTTATGGATTCTAAATACTTCTAAGGGGTGTGCAGAGGTCCCACATATCTCTTCCAACATTCCATCCAAGGCACTTCACTCTCACCTATCTTATATTCCACTTTCTCTATGTTTCTATCCCATATGTCTGATACATACTGTTAACATTGCTTTGATAACTCCAAATTCATATCTAAGCTCATCCTAAGGTAACATGTTCATAGTCAATCAATAAGCTTTCTCTATGTGATTTCAAGTAAGATATTGATCTATATAGTTAATTTTGTGATTGATTTGAGGGATACATTCATTGTCAAACCTTAAGAAAATTTTGTTCCATATCCTAGATTTATTTTGTTTTAATTCTTAGTGAGTAATTTTCAACAGTAATAAAGTGGTATATATCCTTATATTTCAATGACAAAAGATTAGTTATTTGAATAAATACATATAAACATAAAACATATTTTTCAAATCTTATCTATTACAATTAAATATATATAACGATGCCATATTATACATATCTCCATTTATATAATTAACAATAAAGACTTCTTTACAGTATTATATATTCATTATAGCTGATAATCCTTACCAAAAAAAATAAAGATAAGAGTTTATATGTTGAACCGTTCTTAAATAGATATGGTTGCAAATTGCTTTGATATATTATGTATAATAGATTGCTATAATTGAATTTTTGTGCTATACTCTTGGATCCAATACTCATGATTTTGGATTTTAGATAGCATGCCTCGCTAGATTACTTTGGACTATAGGTGTAGATTCATTGTGGTTTATGCTAAAATAATTCAAACAATTGTACATAGTTTATGGGTAAATTCACTTAAGAAACTCATGTCTCATCTCAATTATGTTCAATTACATTGTCAATTTGAAGATATGGTCAACTTTGAGGTAGAAACTCAAATTCCTCCTTTGTTTTTCAATTGAATTGATTTTAGTTTGTTGCAAATGAATTGTTGAGTGAATTAAAGTATTCTTCCAATTTAAATCTCTCCATTTGGATGATTATATGATTTGTATGAATGAAATTTTGAAATTATGAGTATATATGAGGTTATGTTGTTCAATTCTATTTGGGATGTTGAAATGACAAATTGAGGGAGTATTGTATTGTTCAGTTGATTAGAATCAAAAGGCTAATCTTGCATTTTCATTTTATGCACTTTGAAATTTTAGGGTTTTTGAGGTCCATCAGTTAAGGGTGTTTGTCTTGGTCCCATAGACTATTTAGTCTCATGGATGTCATTAAAATATTTCATTCATTCATTCAGCAATGGTAATTGGCCTCATGATTGGTTTTTGGTCTAAACTTGGGAATTATTGAAAAGTGGTATTTGATGATTTTGAGATGATATTCTATTATGGAATCATGATAACATATATGTGAATTTTGATAAGGGATTAATTGGGATCCGTTCTCTTGGTGTTGTGCTCAATTGAGTATGTCTTGCTTATGTATGAAAATGGCATTTTGCAATTGAGACAGATGTATTTGAGATATCTTGCATTTAGATATGGCATGAGCTTAGTCCTAGAGTGAGACTAGGGAGTGGCTCCCACTCGTGTCCCTCGTCTGAAAGTGGTATGCTTGGCATTCATGTTTGGGGAGTTTTGTAATCAATTGATAACATAACAATAGACTTGGGTTAAAACAAATAACAAGAAAATTGGTTCCTTGAGCATGCCTTGGGGGCTATCACAACACCAAGGGTGTTTTGGGAAGGCATACTCACACATGGAGTGTTGGGACTTGTGCAAAGAGGCATGCCCACTCACACAAGGATTATGTGATCATTGTTCTCGTTCACATGAGAGAATGCTTGGTTCCATATGGTCCATCCCCAAGTAGCACATACGATGAAAGGCATGCTTGCACATGGAGCGTTGGAACTTGTGCAAAGAGACATACCCACTCATGCAACATAGAGATTATGTGATTGTCATTCTCATCCATATGAGAGAATACTTGGTTCCATATGGTGCGTCCCCATGAGTACATACAATGAAAGGAAAGCCCGCACATAGAGCATTGGGACTTGTGCGAAAAGACATACGATGACACTTCCTCCACTGCACTCTAGAATCTAATGCCTTGTGTAGTTTTAAAGTAGTGACCCTATGTGGATTCATGACTTGGTATCATCCTTCTCTATTGATGTTGCATTGTATTGTTCCATTACTTGTGTCATGTATGCATCGTGTATGGCATGTAAGAGCCTATCATCCCCCTTGTATACTTTGATTGGCTATTTGGAACTATCTCCACAAGCACGATGGGGTGGACCTAAGGGTTCCACGTGGTTAGGTGGCATTGCAAACCACCGTTAGGGACCGACAGACTCAATTCGTGATCACCTTGGAGAGAACTTCCACCTCCCTCAACACATGTTCTTTCTCTTTCATATATTATTGCAAGTTGCAATTCAAATGTATATTGAAATAAGCATTGTAATCATTGATGATATGTATATTAAACACTCCAAGTGAAGATTGATGTAATTGAACATAATTGATATGGTTTATGCTAGCTTCACTTAAGTATATTATGGGCCCATAACCCATAGGTCCCAAGATCAATTTCATAACTAGAAAATAAGATATCTAAATGAGTTGAAATTTTTTAGGAGTAAACATGTGGGCATGTTGAACTATACAGGGGGAGAGATGACCTTTAAAATTTTATTTTTTAATACCAAAATTTAAATTCAAATACCCTAGTTACTTAAACAAAAGAAAGGTTGGAACTATTTTATATCAAGTGTTTTGTGGGTGGTCATAATGCATTTATGTTTTCTTTTAAGATGCTAGTAACATTATTTTTAGTACTATCTTTACCTATTGTACTTTTCTATTGGACTCAATCAACCCAATAACCTTGTACATGTGATTTATTTTATTAAAGAGGATATTCATGTAGTCTGGAATGCATGATTATTGTCTTTGAATATATGTTGAATATATAATAACAAGTGAATACTTAGTATGAGATATATATACACTATCTTTACCTATTGTACTTTGCTATTGGACTCGACCAACCCAATAACCTTGTACATGTGATTTATTTTATTAAAGAGGATATTCATGTAGTCCGAAATGAATGATTATCGTCTTTGAATATATGTTGAATATATAATAATGAGTGACTAATTAGTATGAGATATATACATGTCATTGAATAGGTATATGTCATGTATTGACATAGGATGACACTTTATATGAGATTATCAATTTGGGATATACTTATAAGAAATATGTGTATATATATAGTAGATAAGTTTTGGTATCTCCCAAGAAAAACTAACTTAGACAAGGTAGATAAATTCATTTCATCTCCTTGATTGGCTTTAAAGGCTCTTGTATTTGGGTTAGTTAATTCCCTATCAGCACCATTTTTAATAGGTTTACCAGTACTCAGTGGTTCAGACAGTCCTCTTAGGAGTTGGACCATCTCAACCATGGTGCACCTGATCATATTAGCTTGAAACCAGTGTGCCTCATATTTGCTTCAAACCTATGCCCCTTATTGGTAGCTGATGGGGATAGAATATCATTCATTGTACATATCAATGAGGTGTGCTTTACATCTAGATAATAATAATTTTAAAAAAATAAAAAAAATGTTTGTTGGAATTACGACGGAGACTAAGCTTTCCACCAACAATGGAATCATCGAACCAACAACGTTCTCGTTAGTGCAAAGTTTTCAGAATCTGTCAAAATTCTGACTCAAACTATACAAACATCCGATGAGGATGTTGTATGTTCGATGACACTTCCTTGTCAGATGGTCATCGATGCATATTAATGGACCGACAACAAAACCATTGAAAAACAACATTCCCATTGGTTCAAAGTTTCAGACTTCCATTGATATTCCAACACAATCTAAATAAACATCCGATGAGGATGCTGTATGTTCGACGACTTTTTGGACCAGAAGAGCGATCATGCTTGCCATTGGTAGAGTCCATGGGGTCGTCATACTTCCTACGGTTAGAGGCATCATCAACAAGTCCGACGATGAGTTTTCGATGACTACTTTTTTGGGCAGTCCAACAAAAAGTAGTCACAATTCCAACAATCGACCGTCAAAAATTAGCCCCAAATGTACTAGTGACTTGAGAGGATAAGTGATGCATATATACTAGTACAAGATTCCGCTTTAAATTTTGGTAAATAGGTTGATACCTTACCACACATGTTAGAAGTTTATGATTTTGAATAGGTGAAATGGATAAGATCCTTGAAAGAGCTGAAGAATCAGCTAATTCCAAAAGTTACAATCCTACATAGGGCATACATGGATTCTGAAGCAACTTTGGCAACCCCGGAGATGATCATTGTTGATGCTATGAAAGAATTTTTTGCACAAATTTTGACACATGTTGAGATCACTGAGACGTTGTTAGAAACATGGGATAATGACCTTGAATAGTTGAAGATTCTATATATGCAGTTTTTGATGACAAATTTTGATGTAATGTATGTATTTTACTTTTCTATTTGGCATTGTTGTCAAAGGGGGAGTATAAATATGTATGTGATATCAAAAATTTATATGTACTATTAAGGGGGATTCTGTACATTTTTGTAAGCACACTTAGTTGACAAAATTTTCCTAAGAGTTGCCATCAATGCCAAAGGGGGAGATTGTTGGCATGATGATGATTTTTGTATCTGATGACTTTATGTGTTGTCATTGATGGCACACATATATTTTGATTGTCATAGTCATCTTTGTATACTAGTTAGGTATAATCAGTACTACTATTAAGTCTTTGTATTGTAAACTGGTATCATATGTATAGAGTAAGTCTAAGCAGTATGAAGGTGTCTAAACCAGTATATGTAGACAACTAGTATATGCAGTTAAGACAATCAGTTTTGGTAAATTCCACTTTTACCAGTTTCGAGATGTAGCAAAGAGAGACAAGGAGGCGCATGGAGATAATTGGTCTGTGAGTTTGAAGCGGTCAACACTCAACCGATATCGGTGTTCTAACCAGTTTTCCAGATTGTGTGATGAGTTATCACCAGTCATGATGTGTTACCACCAACTGACTTTTTTGGTGGTGATTTGTGATGTGTTAAGGAAGTTTGTCCAAATTCACTGAACCTAGGAAATTATATTGAGGTTCTAGAGCCGACATGAAATCTAATGTCTATTAAAAGACATTGTGATGAGTTATTTTCATATAGGAGATGCAAGTTATGTTATGAGTTAGAGTTGATGCGATTTGTTGAAGGAGTTGCAGATTATGTCGGTGATGCAGCAATGAGTGAACATAAAAGGATCTAAACAAGCAGAATGTACTATTCCTAGATCATGCCACCTATTTTTTTCTAATCACTACAACAGTTTAAATCCCCTAACTGGGTAAGCTCTAACAAGCTTCATTGTAGAAATCCTCTAACAAGGTGATTCATTAACTTGGATCTAAATCCTCCATTGACATTACCTTTAACCAGGTATAGCTCCTAATAGGGCTTCGGATCTTTAACAGGAATCACTCCTAACAAAACATTTGTAGACCTTAACCGGTTAGTTACCTATTTCTATAGATAGTTAACTTATGAGTTCCATCTCACCATGGTTTTTCCCAGTTGGGTTTTCCACATATAAATATTTGTGTTATGGTGAATGTTTTACTTGTTGTGAATGCTTTTATAACACTTTGGATTGCATGCAAAGTCATAAGTAATCTAGTTAAATGTTTTTACTGGTCTGGGATTAAAGTGTTATTGTTTTTGCTATCACTGATTCAACCCCCCCTCTCAGTGCTTTATAAGTTTATCAAGATTATGCAAAAATGTCCCATATTGTTAAACTGATAACCCACCTTACATAGATTAGGAATACAAGCATTTATACCTATTTTAATAAACGAATGTGCCATTCAATTACACCCATTGGTTTGTGTAGGATTTAATGTGGACTTTGACAAAGATCAGATGGTTGTCCACGCACCTTTATCTATGGAATCTCAAGTAGAAGCTTTTTTACTTATGTTTTCTCATTTTCTTCTTTTGATAATGGAAAATTAGAAACTTGTTATAACTTTTGTTTGTATCTGAAGAGGTTAAGGTATGAGGAGTTTCTTTATTATGCTCGAACATGCGCCTATTTTAGGTGCTTATTTATTCTCTATCAGTACTTATGGACTAGTAACAAGTTGAAACATGGTTAAAGAACTTATGTGTCTTGAGATAATACTCAATTCGGTTAATTTAAACCTACTAACATTATCATTTTTTTTATATTAGGAAAGTAAAGGGGATATCTTCTCGATCTTTGTTATAGCTATTGCTGCTACTGAAGCAGCTATTAGATTAGCTATTGTTCTGGAAATATATCGTAATAGAAAATCAACTTGTATTGATCAATTTAATTTGTCAAAATGGTAATAGAGATCTCCTTCCATACAAGGAATTTGTATACCTATTTCTATTCAAATAGATACTAGACCTATCTCTTTAAAAATAGATCTAGATCTCTATTTTATCTTTATTTTATAGAGATTTATTATAAGTATTACAATCAATCAAGAGCATAATTCATATTGAACTCATTATCCAAATGACCTATATAACATGATTAGTCCAGATTCGGTCAAGTCTGTCTCTTTTATAAAACAGATAGCTAGAATCTGAATCTATTCATTTTATCACCGATAATACAATTATTGATTTTCTTGATATTCATAATAAATAATCATTGGGCATATATTAAAAAAATTATTCAATTAAAAACTTTTTATGTAATAATGGAGTCCTTAGATTCAATGGCACATTCAGTCAAAATTTATGATACATGCATTGGTTGTACCTAGTGTGTATGAGCATGTCCCATAGATGTATTAAAAATCATACCTTGGGAAGGATGTAAAGCTAAGAAAATTATTTTTTCTCCAAGAACAGAAGATGGTGTAGGTTGTAAGAGGTGTGAATCAGCTTGTCCAGCAAATTTATGGCATGAAACAATGCTCAGTATGGGTCTAGCTTACTGGTCCATGAAAAAAGAAAGATAGTTAGATTCATCCCATACATTTTTTTCATTCTCCTTTTCCTCTTTCACCGATCAAAACCCATACTTGACCCAAAATTGAAAGCATGGGTTTTGATATCGAAAGTCTCTTTTCTCTTCATTGTGAGTAATTTACGTTGGTTAACAATATTAGTTATTTTGCCCATATCTATGGAGCTATTAATCCCATTATTTTCCCATAAAGGAAATAAAATGATTTGATAGTATATTCTAGGTATTTTCTTATTATATCTTCTTTTAATGACCTATCTATTTCATTATCATTATCATTTTGATAATTCATTAATCCAATTGGAAGAGGATTATAACTAGATAAATCTTATCCATTTTCATTGGAAATTGGGAATTGATGGATTTTCCATTGGACTTCTTTTATTAACAGGATTTGTAACTACTTTATCTTCTTTAACTGCTTGGGCAGTTACTCGAAATCCACGATTATTGTATTTCTTGATGTTGGCAATGTATAGTGGCCAATTGGGGTTATTTGCTTCTCGAGATATTCTACTTTTCTTTCTCATGTGAGAGTTGGAACTAATTCATGCTTACCAACTTTTATCCATGTGAGGGGGGGGGGGGGGAAATACGTCTATATTCGGCCACAAAATTTGTTTTGTATACTATCACTGGTTCCATTTTTATCTTAATGGGAGCTTTAAGTATGGGTCTCTATGGATCTCATGGACCAACCTTTGATTTGGAATTATTAGCTAAATAGATTATCCCATCACAATTGAAATACTATTATATTTAGGGTTTTTGATTGCTTATGCAATAAAACTACCAATCTTCCCTTTACATACCTAGTTACTAGATACTCATGGGGAAGCACATTATAGTACATGTATGCTTTTGGCTGGAGTTCTATTGAAAATAGGGGGATATGGGTTGATTTGGATAAATATGGAATTTATACCTCATGCTCATTCTCTTTTTTCACCATGGTTGATAATAATAGGAGTAGTGAAAATTATCTATGCAGCTCTAACTTCTATGAGTCAACATAGTTTGAAAAGAAGGATAGCCTAATCATCAATATCTCATATAGGTTTTGTAATTATAGGAGATAGATAGATAGATAGATAGATAGATAGGTGTGAATGCATTTTGGGATGTGGAGATTGATCTTTGACTATCTCAAAAAATTTAATCCTTTTCCTCATCTTTTCAATGTCCTTTTTTAGGGCCCACTACTTTTGTGATATCAATGGGGGTAGTCACATGAGGATTCTTGATGGTATCAAATTTTGCATCTTAGGAAAAGAAATTTAGGGCTTTCAATCTCAAATTCTTGAGTCCATACTTTATAGTTTGATACCTACTTTATTAATTTAGAAATTTCCTTGTTTAATTAACAATTTTAATTTTATATTAAATTAGGTGTACACACTAAAAATTGGTATGGAGAATTGAATTAATTAAATACAAAAATATGTAATTAATGACCTTTATTCCTCTACTATAAATTTTTTTTTAATAATTTATTTATATGGTTCATTAATCCCTATTCTTTCCACTTTAATCATTTTCTTCCATTTTCCCAATTAAATATGCAAATTAATTAGTTTGTGTATTTAAAATTCCCTTTCATTAAATTTGAATTTAAAATTCAAATTTGAGCACATGGATCCTACTCCTAACCACCTAGCATAATAACATGTTAACCTAACCCACCCAATCCAACTAAGGGTTTAAAAAATCCTATTTCGTCCAACCTCTTATCCTAACCAACTTTTGAGTGTCTACCCTCTCTTAGAAACACATGGCAGTTATGCCTCATGTCTCTTATCTCCATGCCACTTGCCCCTTTGTTGGTATATGGTTGGAGATTCTTTGCCACTTGTCTCCTTAGGATTGACAAGTGTCCATCTCCTCAACCTCTTTCCAACTTCTTCGATCTCGATCGTCGATTTCTCCAGACTGAATTTGCACCATTGATTTTTTCCACCTCACCTCTAGTCATGAAAATCTTATAAATACCCCCTCTTTTGGATATGGGAGGACCCCTTAGCATCTTATCATTATTATTATTCTATCAGCATTTTCAATCATTTGTAGCAATCATAGCGTAGTTATCATAGCATCATAGAGTAGCATAGCATCATTTAATAGCTTTCATTGTAGCTTAATTATAATATAGAGTTAGCATAGATATTGCATTAGCTTTTTGCATCATAATTGCATAACATTTCCCATATCTTGAGTTATCACTTTGTTGAAATCATGCATCTGAGAGCCATCAATTGAACCGACAAAGTCCTCAAGACTAGGGAGCGATGAGATGACATTGGGGAGTATTTTGATTGTTTTCTTTTGTTTTCCTCAATACAATGTTTCATTGAGTATGTATGATTTATATGCTTAGTAATGGATTAAAAGCAATATTTTTGCACACATTAGGTTTTCTCTATTTTGTAAATTGACCTCCAATGGCTATTTATTTTTTCACCAATCTTCACTAAACATTGTCCTAATGAATATTTGATGCTAAGCTGTAGAGATAAATCCATACTAGGTCACTTGTTTAAATAATATGTAGAGGATTGAAGTTTGGCATCCATTTCTATAAATATAGATGAGAGTTTTTGTTAGCTTAGGAATCACCTTTATCATGGATTATCTCTCTTCTTTTGTTTCAAACCTTTGGGAAGAAATTTTATTGTATTTCATGTCTTCCAATGTTTATTGGTCCAATTCTACAATTTTAGCCTAAAAAACCTTCTTCCAATAAAATTGTTGATAATTTTCATTCTCTTGATCTCTTTTGAATCACCGCATACAATTGTAGCTACAGTAATAATGGTTTCTTCTTTTCTAGCATCCGTCACTCTCTCATTCTACCTTTCGAGTCTATCTTAGTGTCTCACTCTAACCTACTCATTGTCAGTTCTTTAACCCTAATAAACATTGATTAACTCTTGATTCTGAGGCTTGAGACATCTTTTGGATTAAAAGTGATAAGTTTGATCACATGGTCCAACTTTGACAAAATTTACATATCACTTAGATATATTATGATCAAATGTTACATCATCATTTGCATGTTGATAAACAATACCATCTACCTTACTGTAGACATTTAAAATTGGTCAATGCTTGCAACATCATATTTTAACATGTGTGCATGACCTTACTTTAGGGTTTTCGCATCTTATTAACATCTCTTCTATGTCGCGCACTTGATATTTATCATTTGTTGACATCTTGTCATTCTTCTACACTTCTTCCTCCTTCGATTGCATTTCTCACATTTTCAATTAGGTCTTGTCAATATCATTTTTTGAATTGCATTCATCGATCGTGATCCACTTATCATTGGACACTGTCAATCCTAATTGGTGTTGAATTAGGGTTTTGTCCTCAATATTTATTGTTATCAATCATTTTGGATCCCATGTCAATTGTCAATTATCGATCTTTTATCAATTTGTGACATATTTATTATTGGTCTTTTATCATTTGACCTTTATCAATTTAAACTTTTATCAATCTTTGATTTATTTATCATCTATCTCAATCAATCATCATTTCTTGTGAATTTAGAATCGATTATCCATTGATCCTTATCAATCGACGTCTATCAATTTTTGTTCAATTTATCATTGATCTTTGTCTGTCAACATTGGTTCCTCATAAATCATCAAATATTTATCATTTAATCATGGTCGAGCTTATATCAATTGTTTCAATCATGTCATGACCTAATTGACATCCTTTCATTTCTAATTTTTCTTCTAGGCTTTTATGATTTAATCATCTAATCCTATTAACTTTTCCCTCTAGGTTAAATACATTTATTTATCCTAAGTCCTTCATGTCATAATTAAATACCTTATTTAATTGGATAATTTATCATTTGTGAGTTAATTTTTAAATGAGAATTATTAATTAATGTCAACTAATTCCTATTTCCTAATTTTCTAATTTTCCCATTTCCACCTAATTTTTGAATTTCATTTCCCCTTAATTATCTTCTTCTAGTTTCTCCTATTTTTATGCTTCATTTTGTCATAAGTTGGAAGCATGATTTTCTCAATTTGTCATATGTTTTTGCATAGAAACTTGTCTTATCTCTTGACATAGCAAGTTGTCATATCACTTTGCATGGGAATTTGTCGTAAATGTGACATAGAAATGCGTCATATTTCGTCATAACCCTTCCTTTTTTGAATCAATGTGTCAATTTTGAATGAAGTTGCTTCTTTCATCTCCTTTCATGATAATATGGTCCTTTCACCAATTTGCCTATAAATTGGCTGCATTTCTTTATCATTTCAACTACACTTTGGGTAACTTTATGCTATGATTTTCATCTCTCATTGTCAATTTTCTTTTCTCTCGCATTTGCACTTGTAGGTGAGATCCACATCAAATTTGAAAGTGAAAGAAGAACAATGGAATCACATGGAGGAGATTCTACACTTTGGTTTGCATTTTGTTTTTAGAATCTTGTCTTCATGCTTCTATTGATTGAATTAGGATTTCATTTTCATAGCATTTTATGTTTTGTAGTTGCATAATCTAATACTTTGATGCTTTCCCCTATTTTCCTAGTTACATTTACATCTAAAAAATAATCAACTCAATTAATAAATTCATTTATATACAATATTATGTATAGTTTGAATAATTCAATATTTTTATCTTCAAAATGATATGCATTCAAATCATAATTAAATATAGATTGGTTAGAAATAAATCATTATAATTTATGTGACCTTTCTTTCCTACAAACGAATAAATAAATTTAATGATTTAAACAAAAAAATTATATATTTACAACACCATAATTTGAAAGAAGAATATATTAGATATTGATACATTGATGCATATAACTAAGCTCATGAGCAATGCCAAAAGTGATATGAAATTGCATCATCCATTATACCAGTGTTTATGATCCTAAACCACTATGTAGATAGTCAAATAAGATCCCATTGGTTGTGAACTCATATACCAATAGATTTGAAGTCAAAATCTTCACTTGAAATGCAACAAAGAAGCTTTAATATATTAGTGTGCTAAATAAGTTCTAATGGGTCACTTTTTCTCTTAAAATTTCCCTTATTCTTATATTTTAGATCTTCTTTACCACTATCACTTCTAAAATTTCCAAATGACCTTGTAAGCTTGTGTAGTACCTATAGATTCAATAACATCATGCTTTGACAAGTTGTGGACAATGTTCAATTCATCCAACTCCACCAAATGGAAAGATCTTTTTTTAAGAAATATGGAGGGTGAGGATCGTAAAGTTATTTTTTGAAGGGTTAGAATTTCTAAGATTGAATTGGTGGTAAAGATTTAATTAAAATGCTTCACAAATATTTGTGAAGTATATAATTATGTGCATGCAAAAGTATTTTTTGAGATTCATGTGCGATATTGAAGCTTGGGTGAGATTCATCTTGATTAATTGTGATTTAGATTGTGAATATGATCAATTAGTTTAAATAACTAATTTTAGTCAATTAATATTTGAGCCAAAAAAATTGAATCAAATTAATAGATCATATTTAATTATTTTTGAGAAATAGAATGATGAATGTAAATGTTCATTTATTTATTTAACATTGGAAATTAGAAGATGATTAATTAATTAAATATATTATATTGATTTATTTACTTAATGCTAAAGGAAAAGTTAAATTAATTAATTAAATAAATAGAATTCATTCAACAAACTCATGAAGTGGTGGTGTGGTTGAAATTAATGACAACAAAATGTTGAGAGATGATTCTAGGTGTCTCCAAGTAGTAGCTACTAACTAATCTATATACAAACTAAACCAACTAACTTGTGAACTAGAAGTAAAAGTAGATTAAAATAATAAAACAGTTATTCTTAGTTGTTGTATTCCTTTTTTTATAGTAGATTCACAAACACTTAAATTTCTCATAATAAAAATTTGAACTTTTCTTTAATTCTCACTATCTTCACAATAATTTCTTTTTAAAAAGTCACTTATCATTTTTCAACATAAATAAGCTACAAAATTATTCTGAATTAATTAAACATTAAATATTTAATAGATAAATGTTTTTTTTAGGTGTGGAATTTGTTGGATTATGAAAACAAGGAAAAACAAGAAAAATAGGAAAACAAACAAATCTCTTATTTTAGGAAAAAATACTATTTTACCTTTGAATGGAAATCCCCAAATCTCTTTGAAGGAATAAATCAGTTTTATTCTTTGGTGAGTGATTTTTGGCTTTTATCTTCAAGATTGTTAAAAATCTCTTTTATCTTGAAGGCATATTAGCTGAAGAGTTGTAAGAGCAATTTGATATTGTAGTAGCTATAGATTGCAGATGTAATTGTTTTTGCTCTAAGAAATAAAATTACCAATACTTGCCCCGTGGATGTTTCCTTGGCATATTGTCAAGGTTTTACCACATACATCCATGTCTTTGCAATTGTTCTCTTATTATGTTATTTTTATTATTACTTCTTTGCGTCTAATTTTTGTTGTAGATTTAATGTTTCTAGGTTAATACTTCTCCATTTATAATAGGTAGTATCAGAGCATTTTTTTTGTAGTGGATGTGTTAGGATTTGGTGTTGATTTCATTGCATCAAATGGAGAAGGTTTTGAATGCAAGGTTCGAGGTGGAGAAATTTAATGGAAAAAATAATTTTGAGCTTTGGAAACTTAAGACATGAGATTTGTTAGTGTAGCAAGGATTGCACAAGGCATTGGCTGGAAAATAAATCAAATCTATAGATATGTTTGATGAGGACTAGGAAGATCTAGATATCAGAGCTCTAAGCACAATATAGTTGTGTTTGGCAGACAAGTTTCTCTTTAATATTCTTGGAAAAAATATAGTAGCTGATTTATGGAGTAGAATGGAGAGTCTTTACATGACAAAATCCTTGACAAACCGAATCTACTTGAAGAGGCAACTGTATAGTTTTCAAATGAAGGAAGTTACCAAAATTGTCGATCATTTAAATTCTTTCAATACTCTTATTCATCAATTGGGTAGTATGGATGTAAAAATTGAAGATGAAGACAAAGAAGTCACTCTATTATGTTCTTTGCCTAAATCTTGGAATCATTGAGTCACCTCTATTAGCTTTAGTACAACTGACTCTCTTGAATTTGATTCTCTTGTGGGAGCTTTGTTGTCTGAAGAGGTACAAAGGAAGTCTAATGTAGAAACCTCCACATTGGAAGCAATGGTGACTATAATTCTATCCATAGAAAAGGAGAGGGTTTGAGAGGTAAATCCAAATCCAAGCCAAGAGGTAAAAAGGGTATGAAATGTTGGTATTGCAATAAGTTAGGACATCTCAAAAAAGATTGTTGGAAAATGAAAGAGGAGGATGATGGATCCAAAAAGGAAGAAAAATATGTTGAGACTAGTTCAGGTATGGTTGGTGAAGTGTTATCTATTTATAATATCTTATAGCATCAAGATGAATGGATTTTGGATTCTGGTGTTTCTGATCACATGTCCACATAGGAGTTGGTTTTCCTCTCACCAACCTATTGATGGAGGTGTTGTTCTTATGGGAAACAAATCTTCTTGTAAGACTATTGGGATTGGGAGTATTAGAATCAAGATGTTTGATGGTTTTGTAAAGACATTAACAGATGTAAGACATGTACTAGAACTAAAAAAAAATTGATTTCCCTGGGTGTTTTGGATTCTAGTGGTTATAAATTCTCTTGTCAAGGTGGAGTACTTAAAGTGTCCAAGGACATTTTAGTTGTCATGAAGGCTACAAAAGTTGGAAACCTTTACAGGCTAGAAGGGAGTACTAAGGTAAATGAGGCAATGACGATATCTAAGGAAGAAGATGAATCTACTTGTTTATGGCATCAATGATTGGGTCATATGAGTGAGAAAGGGCTAAAGGTATTGGTAAATCATAAGTTACTTCCAAGTTTAAAATATTTGGATTTGAATTTTTGTAAGCATTGTGTGTTTGGGAAATAATGTAGATAGAAATTTAAATCAGGTAGTCATACAAGTAAAGGTGTTCTAGACTATGTTCATTTAGATGTTTGGGGTCCATTCTCTATAATTTATTTTGGAGGAGCATCATATTATGTGATATTTATAGATGACTACTCCATAAAAGTATGGGTGTATTTTATTAAAAGCAAAGTTGATGTATTTAGTGTATTCAAGTAGTTTAGAGTTTTGGTTGAAAAGAGTACTAGAAGATCAATCAAGTGTTTAAGAACAAACAATGAAGGTGAGTTCACATCTTTGGAGTTTGAAAATTATTGCAAGGAAGTTGGGATCTTAAGGCATAAAACCATGATTTACACTCAACAAAATAGTATTGTTGAACGAATGAACAAGACTCTTCTAGAGAGAGCAAGGTGCATACTTAGTAATGCCAATATGGAGCAAGAATTTTGGGTAGAAGTAGTGAATACAACATGCTATCTTGTAAATCGGTCACCATCAGTTATAATAGATTGTAAGATTCCTAAAGAGGTATGGACAGGTAATTCATGTGATTATTCAAATCTAATATTTTTATGATTCTTATTCTCTTGTTTCTAAGGATCGACATTCTAAATTAAACCCTACATCCAATAAATACTCCTTTATTGGTTATGGTTATGGTGTTAAGGGATATAGATTGTGGGATCCAATGGCTCACAAAATCACCATTAGCAAAGATGTAGTATTTGATGAATCTTCTCTAACAAAATCACTTTGTAGAAAATGTTTTAGAATAGGAACAAGTACCACAATATAAACAAGTTCAGTTGGAGACTCAACCATCTACAAAAGAGATGGAGCGGGAAAAACCTTCTAAAGAAGAAGGTGCAGATTTAGAAGACATGCAAGAAAGTGTGGAGACACCACAACCATCTCTAAGGAGATCTACATGAGTTAGAAATCCTCCTAAAAGGTATGATGATTTTGTTTCATCAGTTTCTTTGATTTCTAATGATAAAGAACCAAGTTGTTATCAGGAAGGAGTGAATGGCATTGAAAATGCTAAATGGAAAATAGGAAGGAAAGAAGAAATGGATGCCTTGGAGAAGAATAAGACATGGGAATTGGTAGAACTTCCAAAGGGTAGGAAAGTTGTTGGTTGCAAGTGGGTCTACAAACTAAAGAAGGGTGTTGATGATAAATTCAAAAGGTACAAGGCAAGACTGGTAGCAAAAGGATATTCTCAGAAAGAAGGTATTGATTTTCATGAGGTATTTTCACCAGTTGTCAAGCTTGTTTCTATTCAGATTGTATTAGCATTTGTTGCGTTACTTGACCTTGAATTAGAGCAACTAGATGTTAAAACAACATTTTTTACATGGAGATTTGGATGAGGAGATATATATGGAACAACCAGAAGGGTTTGTTCAAGATTGCAACAAAAAATTTGTTTGCAAAATCAAGAAGTCATTATATGGCCTGAAGCAGTCACCCAGGAAATGGTGGGTAAAACCACAAAACTGTGTCACATTTTAGGCCAACTTATCAACACAAGTGAATTTAGTAATTCTAACTAAAAATTAATTTTAGTCAAAGATATGGTCTATAAAGATTCATTATAGCTATCTTATATATGGGCCACAACTTTTCCAATTGGAATTGTCTACTAAATGTATATTTTATATCACTTTGGGTCTAATTGCCAAAAAATATTTTTTATGAGAAACTTGATGTTTCAACAACTCCTACTCTTATAAATAATATTTTTTTCGAAATGTAAAAATACCCTTTTATAAATCTATAAGTGAATTTTCTAAGATATATATCTTTTAATATTTTAATTATATTTTATTTTTATTGAAAGTAGGTCATCAAGACTAAAATATAAGGTTGATTATCTTGTAAAGAAAAAATACTAAAATCTATTTAAATTTTTTTGAAAAAAATAAAAGCACTAGAAAAAAGAGTCTATGTCAAGATGATATAATTCTTTGCTATTTTGGATAAACAATTACGAAAAAAGGTGACGTCAAATGGAAAGCATTATATCTTAGTAAACACAACTTTTCAAATTTATTGAAAAAATTATATACATAAAAAATAGTTAAAATTTGTATTTTTGCACTAAGTTTCAAATTATCAATATACACAAAAAAATGAAGAGAAAAAGGTAAAATTTACTATATAAAGTGTGACACCTCATGTAACTTCAATTTCATCTATTTATCAGCAACTAAATTATAGTGTTTACTATATAAGAAAGTAAATTAAAATTATTTTTTTAATTTTTTAAAAAATTACCAACATAAAATGCACAAAAAAAATATACATTTTATTAGTTTATGTCATTTCAAAACTCAAAACATATATTTCACTTTCTATTGAATCAACATTGGCCATTTCCTTTTTAAAAGTGTGACACAACTTTGTGCTTTTACCCTGGTACAAGAAGTTTGATTCCTTCATGGTGAGCCAATTTTTTACAAGAAGTGAGTATGATCATTGTGTTTACTTTAGAAGTTTTAAAAATGGTTTATTCACTATCTTGGTATTATATGTTGATTATATGCTTGTAGCAAACAAGAGAATGATTGAAATTAATAAGTTAAAGGCTTAGTTGGCTAGGACATTTGATCTTAAGGATCTAGGAGCAACAAAAAAAAAATTGAGCATAGAAATACATAGAGGTAGGGATCATGGTAAGTTTTGGTTATCACAAAAGAAATATGTGGAGAAGATCTTAATAAGGTTTGGTATGAAAAATGTGAAACTAGTAAATATCCCTTTAGCTTACCAATTTAAGCTTTCTTCAAGTTTATGTCCAAGCAATAAGGAAGAAAAGGATTATATGTCTCATGTACTGTATGATAGTGCACTAGGAAGTTTAATGTATGCGATGGCATGTACAAGACCATATATTTCACATGCAGTTGGTGTTGTCAGTATGTACATAGTAAATCTAGGAAAAGAGCATTGGGCAGTAGTGAAATGTGTGCTTCTATATCTTAAAGGTGTTGGGAAAATGGTGTGTCAACTTTTCATTTACATAAGGTTACTATTTATAGTAAGTTTTAATGTGAGCACAAAATGCCCTGCAAACTTCTCCCCAAAGCTTCTAGTTGGCTAGATGAGCATTTCAGTAAAGTTACATCACAAGATCACAGCTAGTTTTGAAGATATTAAATTTTCTATTTTGGATGGGTCTAATGAAAGATTTAAATTTAAATTTGAGGACTTTGGAGGCCCCAAAACTCCTTGAAAAGTGGTCATAAATGGTGTAGCTTTTTACGAGGCAATAGAGAACTTTGCAAGCTTTTCGACGCTTCAAATGATTCGTCAATAGGACACACGGTTCTCAAGTGATCATAAAAGAGAGGAACACATCATAGGGAATCTTAAAGGGAGATAAGGTCAGCTACACCTTATTGGGTGGTTTTAGCCCATGGTTTTTTAATACCACTTGATGGTTTCTTGTATTGTATCTCCTATATATGAGGTGCGTGAGATAAAGGTTCATTGTAAGATTCTTATGGCTATTGAGTTACCTCTGAATCTTTGATTAGTGGTACTCCTACAAAGAGCTTGCTCTGCAAGTATATTGTAATCTATGTTGATTGCTCAATAATATATTGAGCGACTTTTGAAGTGTGGTGTTTTTCTCCCGAAAGGATTTTCCCCACATAAATCATTGTGTTATGGTTTGAATGTTATTATATCTATTTCTGTTTTTCAGTAACTATTGTGATGATCTGTAAAAGTTTTGCATTACCCTCCTCTTAAGGTTAGTGTAGGAAGTTGTTCTGCTACTTGACTTCCTTACAAGTGGTATCACCTTTGGTTTCAGTTGTGGGTTGTTGGGTTTTCAAATCCAAATTTGAGTGGGAGCTTGTGTAGAAGAAAATTTTTGATCTTGTTACAGGAATTTTCAGATGACAAGCTCATTAGTGAAAATAAAGGTGGAGAAATTTAATGGAATGAATTTTGAGATGTGGAAGTTGAAGATGGAAGATCTGCTAATAGATCAAGATCTATGGGATGTTGTTGATGCAAATGTCCAAAGGCCCTCAGATCCTACTGCAGTAGCTTAGTATGATGTTATGGACCTAAAAGCCAAGGGTATAATCAGATTGTGCCTGGTAGACTCTGTTTTGATCAATGTCCAAGAAGAAAAAACTGCAAAGAAGTTATGGACTAAGCTTGGTGAAATGTATCAATAGAAATATTTATTAAATCGGATTTTCTTGAGGAAGAAATTGTATTCCTTGAAGATGGAAGAGGATGGATGAATTGTAGACCACATGGAAGCATTCAATATGTTTGTTGTTCAATTAGTATATGTTGGTGTTAAGATGAACGAAGAGGAGAAATGCTAAATCTTTCTTTGTTCTTTGCCTGATTTGTGGGATTCTCTTGTTATGGATATCGATAGTACTTATGTTGTTCTAAAGTCTGAATATGTGGTGGCTACTCTCTAGGTGAAGAGATGTAGAGGAAGGTATCCCTAAGTTCAAACAAAGCCCTAACTATTCATGGAAGATCTAAGGAGAAAGGTAAGAAGAATGAGTAGGGCAATAAGTCCAAATCAAGAGGGAGATCGAAATCTCCTGGAAAGTCAAAAGTGATTTGTTGGAATTATGTCAAACCATGACACATCTATAAGGACTGCAAAGAAGAAAATAAGAAGAAAAAGAAGAAGATTGATTATGATTTTGAATCTAAAAAGGAAGATGGTGATGCATTTATTGCATCTTTGGTGACTCATGTAGGTAATGATGCCTGGTTAATTGAATCAAGTGCATCTTTTCATATGAATGCCAATAGAGATTGGTTTTCTAAATATAAAGAATTTAATGGAGGTAAGGTGTACCTGGGTGATGATTCACATTTAGACATCTTTGGTCGAGGTAAAGTTAGAATTAGGTTTTTTGATGGTAGAATAAAAAGGATTAATAGTGTGCTACATATCCCTGGTTTAAAACAAAATATGTTATCTATGAGAAAACTGATAGATGTGGGTGTGTAGGTAGTATTTTTTTAAGAAGGATGTAAGATGATTAACGGTGCTATGGTAATTGCTAGAGGTGTCAAGTTTGGCACTTTGTATAAGCTAGATGCATACATTGTTGAGTGTAATAGAAGTTTTGTAAAAAGTAAATCTATAGAAGATTTGAGGGTTTTGTTGGAATCCAAGAACACTAAGAGGGGGGGGGGGTGAATTAGTGTTCTATCAGAATGATCAATTTTAACCTGGTTAAAACATGCATTCACCAACTGGTATACCAGTACATATAGAATTTAAAGAAGTAAAGCAATCAATAAGCCAATCACACAAATGAATACCATAACATAGAGAATTATATGTGGAAAACGTCAAAGAGGAAAAACCATGGTGAGATTTGTGACCCACAATACCAATCCATTGGCCATATGAAAAGATATTATAAAATATGGGCGCCTGCACTTGTAGGAAGGCTTACAGTCTACAGCACACTGCTCATCACAAAAGGAGTCTCACTCACTACATACAAATCCAGACTACAATCCAGAGAAATGATTGTGATGCTCTACAAAAAGGGATGGTGAAGGATATTGTCAAGACAAACACAAAACAATAAGCAACAAACAAGTGTTAGTGTTAGAAATCACAAATCAAACACTATCCTAAGCAAGCATATCAAGAGAGACAAAACACATAAAATAGAAAGCTTGATAAATCTAAGAAATGCAACAAGGCATCTCAAAATGCTCTCCACCATGCTTGTAGCTACTCCTCCCTTGTTCCTCTCCTCTCCAAGTTCCCAAATGAGTGTAGCTCTCAGTAGCTTTTTGCACTATTCTGGATGTCTTATGGAGGTTCAAGATTGTAAAATGGATGATTATGAGAATGCAAATGTGAACAAGCTAAGACAAGATATTATCTAATTATCTAATGTTAATTTTAGCCCAAAAAGACAAATGTAGATGATTATGCTAAATGCTCTCTATCACTATAAATTAGATGCATACAAGATTTCAGGATCTAGATTATGAAGAAATGAGCTCTATTTATAGGTAAAATGGAGAAATGGAGGGTTGAGATTAAGTATTCTCATCAAGGGTCAGGATTGAGGGGTTTATGATCCATGTGAGGGCTTTCAATCCAGTCCCAGGATGACAAATGTTAACAAGAGATGGGTGGAGAGGAGAGGGAATAAGCATTAAATGTTTGACATGACTTGAGGGTTAACTTGGGAGGTAAGGTTAATGTTGAGTTGAAAGAATAAAGCCATTATCCAATAAATAATGTCTTTATCCAATAGATAAACTCTTGTGCAAGAGCTAGTGAGGATAACCATGGTCAAAGAAATAAATGCTTGAAGAGACCCATAGGTTAAATGAGGGTTGAGTTAGAGGTAAAGTCTCTAACCATGGGGGCAAGTGGATTTAACCATAAATGGTTATGTAAGAGCCATTAATGGTCATGTAAGAGCCATTAGTGGTTTGGAAGACCTTAGAGATTAGCTTGTTGAACACATAAAGCATTAAATGCTTTTCAAAGACTTTGGAGGCTTTGAGAAGTGACTCCAAGTTGCTTAGGAATGTGACAATATTTATGGGATGGATTAGGCTAATTAGGAATGGTTTAGAAGAGCCTAGAAGGGGATTTTAGGAATTGCAAGTGGGTCTGGTGGGTGAGGGAAAATAGGATTTAAATTAAAATTAAATTAATTTATTTAAATTATGATTGCAACTTGCATTTGTAGGAGAATGCAAGTGGGGGGGACTTTAATGATTTAAATAAATGTTTTATTATTTATTTAAAAGAGGAAAGGGGTTGAAATTAAATAAATAGGATTTATTCATTTAATTGATTGTGAATTTTAATAAATTAATTTGAAATAAATTGAATAATTTATTTAATTAATAGGAGAATGGTTGAAAAAGAATTAATTAAATGTTAATTTAAGTAACTATTGGCTAGTGGGTTTATTAATCAAATAAATAGTAAATATTCATTTTATTAAGTGGACAAATTTATGTGACTACATTTGCCCCTCTTTGAGACAGTGCAGTTTATCGCATCGTTTCAAAGAAATAAAAATAGGTGTGAAGAAATATGCCCCATGAATATTAATTTAATGGGTGGTATGCCCTCTTGAGAGATAGGCTGAAATTTTTTGAAAATCAGGTGATCTCTCGAAAAAGAACAAGAATTGGTGGGGAGGTAGAAGAGAAGAAAATAGCAATAATGGTGAAAGAATGGAAGAAATCGGGAGTAAAATGGAGAAATGGCAAGCCAGTGAGTACCATTAGGTCATGCAGGAGAATCGGTGCAAATGCAGTGTTTGTGCTTTTGATTAATGCTATTAAATTGATCAAAATTGGTTCGACAATCTGGTGCAATCAATTTAATTGCCCCGATTGAGTCAAAGCATGACAGTTGATGTTAGTTGCTCACTTGGACATGATAAAGTCTAAGTAAGTGAATCAAAGTGACCTGTTGTGACTTAGACACTTGATGTAATTGTCCGATGAAGTCAACGTATACGAAGCAAAATACTCGTTGAGACTTGAGATAGTTGATGTAATTGTCTGTTGTGATTGTGTTTGATTAGTTGATCAATTGATAGTGTTTGCATTGTAGGTTGTTTGTGGTGGATCATAGCAGCCCCGTTGAGACTAGGTCATTATGAGAAATATCTGTTGTAGTCTAGGTTTGCCATAATCAATTACTTGTTGAGACCCAAAGATACTTGATCAAAGTATTTGTTGATAGTCTAGGTGTGTGTGAGTCGATGTGCCTGTGTAGATATAGTAGCTGACTTGATTGGGTTGATGGGAACCAATGAAGGGATTATGATGAGGACCTAGATGGGGAGGGTGAGGGGGGAATTCAATGTTTAGATGGAAGATATGGAGGACCTATGACTCATTCCTATGCAAGAGGAGAAAAATAGAGTATGCATTGTCATTAACTATGTATGAATGGTATGCAACTATTATGAATGTATGGATGGATGGAATGCAACGGAATGCAATATATACAGATGAGATGGAATGATGATACATAATGCTTTATTTTTCATCATTGAGCATGGTAGTATCAATCTTGGATGAGGTAGTAGGAACCAAGTTTGGAGCATTGTACCTATAAGAAAGAAGCATAGATAAAAGAATATGGACCCTCCATTCCAGTTCATGTGCAGATAGTCAAGGTATACGTTGTAGTCAGTAAGCCATAGTGATCTACGACTAGATTTTTGCATATGATCACGTAGCTTAGTGAACTTCCCACATAGACACCATTAGTGCATTCCCCAGAACTTCATTGGAATAATTCGCACATGAAAAACAAGATAATACTTAGGAACCATCCCATCTACTCTAATAACTTGTGGATATCTCAGAGTAGCGTAGGAACCTGATATAAATGAATAAATAACTTATCAAACCAACCAAGTACTTGATAGCTTAAACAAAATTTTCTTGTCAAAGAAAATGTTATTATGTCTTTGTTTTGGTAGGGAAGGATGCATCCTTGTTAAGACAGTTGTGTGTCGATGTTGATTGTTTGGTTGATTTGAAAAGTGATCATTGTTTGAGTATCTCAAAATGTTTGTTTGATGTTTGTTGCGATGCCATGTTTTTGATTGACTTTTTATGTTTTATGATGTTTTTGGATTTTGCAAGTGTTTTTTATTGTTTTTTATTTTGCATGATAGTTTTGAATGAAGAACTCAATGGATCACAAGTAATGTAGAATCCACTTTCATCAATAGGTTAAGGGCATTGCCCCCAGTTTAGATATTACAATGAAAAGCAGGATGTGAGACGCATGAAGTACTAACCCTGATTGCAGATCAATAACAAGCCATGGTTTGACTGATGGATGAATGGATGCAATGAATGTGATTGCAACAAGTTTGAAAGACAATGGAGCCATAACCTTTATGAGTGGCACCTGTTTGCCAGGTTTTCATGATCGCACTTACCTAAGGTGCCACCAGAGTGTTTGTTCACTATTTGGATGCATGATTTTTCTTTTACTATTTTGGTTTTTTTGTATTTTCTTCAGGACATTATTTGAGTGTTTTTCATGTTCTTTTTGATATGTATTGGAGCCTGATGGTCTGTACAGCTTATGTATGAAACCGTTTGAGATGCATGTTGTTGATCGGATCCACTAGCGGGTCTCCTTCTAAAGTAGCTAACTAAGATGCACCCCAGACCCAAATACAATAGTGATAACATATGGACCCAACCAGCTTGATTCAAACTTTCCCTGATGTTCTCTATTTGGTTGTGTGTGAGCTTGAATTTCATCCTTAGAATATTGCCTGTAATAAGTTAGTTTCACAAAATACAATGGAAATGCATACAGGAAATCCAAAATCCACCAATGAAACTACATGAAATACATACTAAAATAAATCATTATTTTACCTTCATGGCTTATGTCTCATTGTGTCCTAACTCCACTGTTCCTGGTTGCAGATGGTGTGCTCTCAGACAATGCACTGTTGGCTTCCAAGATGGCATATGAAGAATGGACTGATAACTTGTAGTTAACTGATAGTATGATAGGCAAAGCTACATGATTATGCTAAATGATACTATATGATAATATTGCTAAAATGATATTTTCTATTTGCTAATTGCTTCAAAAACTCACGGATGCATATGATTAGCTTGCAAAATGCACTTGAAGTCTCTTGAAGTCTCACTCTCTCTCAACTAAAGCTCTTGATTTTATAGACTTTGAGAGGATAAGATGATGTGGCTTAGATCAACAGTCTTGATCAGATCTACATATTTGAATGGTTGTGAGCAAAGGTGAGGGTTGAGAGAAAGGGGGGAGGAGAAGACAAGTGTCACTCATCTCACCTTGACTAGGTTACTGACTGAGAGAATCTAGGGATGGTTGGAGGAAATTTAGGCATGGTAGGACAAGTGGACTCAAGTCCTTCCCAAGATGTAGGAGGTGTTGGAGAGAATATAGGAAATGGTTATGAAATGTGTGTACGTACACAATTTTCATTAATTTTGGAAGTTGAAGATAAATCATGAATTAATATTTAAGAAATATTAATTGCCTTAGCCACATGTTGGATGAGTTGGCAAAGGGAAAATGAAGTGGAGATGGAGGGTGAGTTGGATAAGGGAGATTAAATAATTTAGGAATTATTTAATATTTTAGACTATAGGATAGGAGAATAATTATTAAATATTAGATATTTAATTAATTTGGAAGAATAGGATAATGAATTAATTAATAAAATATTAATTAATAGAAAGACATGAAAATGAATTAAATAAATTAATCTTTTCAAATTAACTATTTAATAGACGAATAATTATTAAATAAATATAAAATATTTATTTAATTGCTCATAGCCAATTTTTTGGTGTATACATTTTGCCCCTCTTTGAAATGATGTCAAGACAACATTGTTTCAAAGATTAAATCAAGTCTCGATAATGCCTTATAGAAATTGAAAATCCAGATTGTGTGCCCCCTTAGGAGATTGATCATGAAATTGTCAAAAAATTTAGTATGAATGATTAATCTCATGATTAATGTGATAAGAAATTTAGTCAATTCAATTCATTTGTTAAAAAACAAATTAAATTGCCCCATTTTTAAAATTAATTACTCTTGAAATAGTAAATATAAAATTAACCAAGGCTAATTTTAACTTCATTGTTATCCTTGTCAGCTTTTGGAGAGAATATTCTTACTGAGGTGGCCAAAATGGTGATTCCCATGGAGAACCATCGATTCGAGCGAGTTCAGCGATATTAGCGGTCAGCCAAGTATGGGTATCCAGTATGTATCTTATCCTGAGCTTTGTTTTCAAGTTTTCGTTCAAAATTTCATGTTTTAGGTGCTCTTTTTTGAATTTTTGAAAATTTTGATTTTTTCATTTTTTAGATTAGCGCATTTGCAATTTTGGTTAGCGCATATGCTTGATTTAGCGCTTTTGTTTTGTATGTTAGCGCAAATGCATAGATGGTTAGCGCTTTTGTATGTTTTAGCACTTTTGTTTGATTTGTTAGTGCAAATGCATGAAATGGTAGTGCTTTTGCATAGAATAGCGCATATACATCATTGTTTAGTGCATATGCTTGATAGGATAGTGCTTTTGCTTATAATAGCACATATGCATCATTGTTTAGCACATATGCTTGATAGGATAGCGCTTTTGTTCAAAGTTGCTATTTTTTGATAAGTGCGAAGGTCTAAAATCACTTTTGATGATTAGATTTATCATGTGTAATACGCATTGTGGATGAAATAGAGTCTTGATTGCTTGATGGCATGATTGATAGATAGTTTTGATTGATTTGATCGAGTAGCTTTGAGTAGCTTGATTAACAAAGTAGTTCTGATTAGCTTGAGTGATAAATTGGATGATTGAGTAGCTTTGATTAGCTTGATTGATAGATTTGATGATTGAATAGCTTTGTTTAGCTTGATTGATAGATAGCTTTGTTTAGCTTGATTGAGTAGATTTGATGATTGAGTAGCTTTGTTTAGCTTGATTCATAGATAGCTTTGTTTAGCTTGATTGAGTAGATTTGATGATTGAGTAGCTTTGTTTAGCTTGATTGATAGATAGCTTTTTTTAGCTTGATTGAGTATATTTGATGATTGAGTAGCTTTGTTTAGCTTGATTGATAGATAGCTCTAAGAAACTGATTTAGTTTCTAATGCAAGAGCTTAGCAGAGTTTTTGATCAAACTCAGTGATTGATAATAAACCATGATTGATAGGTTTAAAATGATTTGATAGCTCAAGTTGTTTCAATTTGATTTGATTGATTGATTTGATTGGTCGATAGCATGATTGATTTGATTCAGTTTGATTTGATTTATTGGTAGATGATTGAGTCAGTTTGATTTGATTGATTGTTTTCTCTGGACAAACATGAGAAACTTGATGTTCTCCAATGTCGGGAGAAATTACTGACCATACATCATTTAGCTCCGAAGTTATCCCAGGTTGAGATTAGACACATAGATGCCTGTGGTTTATGTCATTTATTGTTTATACCAGAGATTACACATAACAGAGGTTTGTTGACTGCATTAGCTGAGAGATGGCATAGTGAGCATAATACTTTCCACCTACCGACGGGTGAGATTAGTGTTACCCTAGAGGATGTCTACAAGATTCTGCATACCCCGGTGACTGGGGAGCTAGTGCAGTATGATTATCAGGATCACGTTGGGACTGAGGCTTGCAGAGTCATTTTTGCTAATGAGAGCATCAGTAGAGGAGAGATCTGATGGGTAGACATGGTGATGTACTATGAGACTTTTCCTATTATTCTTGCTGGTTTGATTGGTGGTTTTATATGTCCTGATAGGCAATCTCAAGGCTTTTCAGTTGGATGGGGTGAGGTGCTACTAAGCATGATGCAACATCAGATGCAATATGCTTGGGGTGTTTGTATGCTAGTACATTTATATCATGATCTACACCAGGTTGTGTATGATGAGAGTGCGAGTTTATCTATAGGATGTACATTATTACAGATCTGGTGCTGGGAGCACATTGCTATTACATGACCTATCCATCATAGAGTTCGTGGAGAGAGGCAGCCATATGTTTATTTTTATGCAGGTGTCCTTACTTAGCCCAAGCTAGATAAGATGGAGTATTGGCGTTGGGTTCTTGATTCTTTGGATAGCATTATTTGGAGACCATATGTTGATTGTGAGCCATGGATGGATGATGCATAGACATTACCATTTATCACGCAAAGTAGATATCTCATTGGTCGTACACCCTTCATTGTTGAGCGACAGTTGATTGGTTGGATTTTGAGACAATTTGGTATCATTTAGCCTATGCCTACTGGTGTGACAATTTATGCTTAACGATATAGAGATAGGCGAGATTGGGGACCATCTTTGTCATTTGAGATTGCTCATGCAGAGTTTGTTACTACTCTGAGAGTGGCTTACGATATGAGATTACAAATTCTTGATCCTGGGGTTACTGCAGAGTATGCTCGATATTTATTAGCTCATCCATTTCCTCAGATTACGGATCTAGCAGATCCTCCTCCTAGCTCAGGAGATGATGATGATGATTGAGATGATCTTGTTAGTAGGAGATGGAGACATAGACAAAATTTTAGAGCTACACATGAGGCTGGGAGAGGTGGAGATGATGGTGGGGATGGAGGTGGTGGTGGTGGTGGACCTGGACGAAGAGGACATCGATTAAGAGTCCACAGAGGACCATTTGGACCAACTAGCAGGATTGATAGGCCTCGTCCTATGGGTGGGAGAGATGGTGGATGGATTGGGAGGGATATTAGCAGGGTAGGGATGAGATCACCTAGAGGATTGTGAGTGACAGGGGGCAGGGTGACTGGACTATATGGGGGTTGCAGGAGAGGTATTGATTTTGGACAGATTCAGCTAGATCCTAGAGTTATTGCAGCTCATGGTGGCGATGATGAGGATCCTGAGGATCATATTCCCCTAATTAGATGATGGGTTTGGAGAGTTACTCTGACTGAGGTTCCAGCAGTTGGATAGGTTGGTGGTGAGGGGATTAGGATTCATGCACTACAACAAGATCTACCAGAGCAGGTTGCACCAGTGTAGGATATGCCAAAGCATGATGTGCCAGGGCATGATACTATTGACAATCTGAGAGCACAGATTAATCAGCTTCAAGCATAGATACAGACTCTTATGACTAAGAGAGACACAACTGTTAGGAGACAACAAGATACTTAGGGTCTTCTAGATCATATTCAATAGGTTGGATCAGGTACTCTCTCAGCAGACACAGTTAGAGCATTATTTTGGGCCAGGAAGGAGACTTCCTACTAGCGACGATGATATGAGGAGGTAGTTGCAGAGAGCCAAAGAGAAGGTAGTTATCAGACCACCATGTTGATGGATACTAGTAGTGGTGGGGTCATGGGACCTCCTCACAGGAGTGGTGAGCATGGTAGATAGGCATCTGGAGGATCTTCTCGCCCACAGCCACAAAGACAGACAGAGTCAGGTGGTAGTGGTACAGGAGAGTCGTAGCTTTGATTTGAGGCACTTGTATCCTTGTATCTGATATCATTGTATACTTGGACTTTTATTGTTTTATGATGATCTATATGCAGACATGGTTTCTATATGATGATTCTTTTATTTATGCATGTTACTTTATTTGATGATGTTCTATATGCTTATATGTTTTAATTTTATGGATGCAAATGAGTAGATGAATAATGATATGATAATATTTTACATGATGCAAATGATAAATGTTTTTTATTTTTGATTTTGATGACCTTAGATGGAAATGAAAATGATTACTTAACTTAAATGATGCAAATGCAAATGATATATATGAAAATGCAAATGAAATGATTGCTTAATGCTTAGGATGATGTATATACAAATGAAATGTTTTTGAATTTTTTATGTATGCAACTAAATGATAAATGGAATGATAATGCAGATAATAATAATACACTATATGAAATGCACTTAATTGAATGCAATTAACACAATGATTTATATGGATTTACACATGAATGATTGATTTGTTTTTTATTTATATGTTATGCTTATAATGATTATGAATCTAAGTGAAAAAGATGCAACTAAATGATCTTTATGAAATGATAATGTAGATACACTACATGAAATGCAGTTAATTGAATGCAATTAATGCGAAAAGAAAAAATTAATGTAAATGAATAATGAACTAATGAAATGATCTAACTAAAAATTAGACTGCCATTCTTCATATGTCATTGGGTAGTAGTGCTTTTTCTCATCATTGAGCTTTAAATGTTGTAAGAAAATACAAGCAACTTGACATAATGATTCAAGATGACCTAAGTATTGCTTACATGGATTTTGATATAGCAAGTTAATACAAGCAACTTGATATAATGGACCAAGTTGACCTCAGTATTGCTTGCAGAACAGACAAGGATTATCTCCTTTCATGCATGACTTGGAACGTCCTCCTTGATCTTTTGTTGATCATATCCTGAGACAAGTTCATAACGTAGTAAGAGATAAACCACAGATAGCAATCAAAGAAAATAATCATGCCCCATCATAGCTCCTCTAGTCATGAACATCCTTGAGTTGCATAGAGTACATGATTAGCAATGAAATCAAGATATAAACAGTGAATCTTGTATGTCATTTACATGTTCTTATGGTCATTAACTGATATAATCAGCTTAATGAATGATCTTTGATAATCCTTTATAGTTTGCTAGTTGATTCTTCATTTTCTGAGTTTCATGATTCAGTTGTTGATGAAATGCCTTGATTTTTGTTTCTTTGTTGCTCGTTATCTGTTTCAATATCCTAGGTGTTTTTGGATTTTCTAAATTTTTCTAAATTTTTTGAATGTTTTGGATTTTTAAGTTTTCAAAAGATCACCTTAGCAAAAGGAATTTAGGATTTTGCCTCCAGTTGAAACAAAAATTTATTATGGATGTATGAATTGATCAAGATCCAAACCATGGGAAGATACAAATGCAGATTGATAGATGTTGATAAAATCTAAGACAGTGACTACGACAAGTATGTCAAAAGGTTATAATTGTTGGTAAGCTGCATATTTTTTTGCTAAATGGTTCAGAGAAATTGATATGAACGATGGAATGGATAAGCTAAGATAGATGGAAGTGATAAATGTGATAGGATGGAGTGGATAGGTGAGCAAAGAGATCTCATGGATGGAGGAACTCACTTTTTAGATAGTGCCTATTTACTAGGTTTTCACCATCTAAATTTATTGCATTTTTGTTGTTTTATATTTTTTAGGAATTTTCTGCTTTTCTGATTTTTATTGATTTCTTCAGGACTTTATATGTCTTTTATTGATTTTTCTAGGACTTTATATCTCAAGCATAGAATTTCTTGAGATGGATAGAATTGATAGGTTCATCAAACCAATCACCTTCTAGGGTAGATAATCTATATGCTCCTGATCCATATGTTGCTACTATGACAAATGGTCCTAGCCAATTTGGTTCAAATTTGCCCTTCTTTTCCTGAACTTGTTGATTTCTCAGATTCTCCCTTAGAACTATATCTCCAATCTGGAAAATGCGCGGCTTGACTCTGTGGTTATAGCTTCTTGTCATTCTTTGTTGATATACTTTCAAATGGTCTGTTGCATTTTGGCAACGTTCCTGAATCAGTTCTAGTTCCTGGAGTCGAGAGACTGTTTGTTCTTCTTTTGGTATAAGACCATGCAAGGATACTTGTAGAGAAGGTATCTCTACTTCTATAGGTAATATCACTTCTGATCCATAGACCAGACAATATGGAGTTGCCCCTGTTGGAGTGCGGACACTAGTTTGATATGCCCAAAGAGCAGGATTTAGCTGAATGTGCCAGTCTTTTCCAGCTTCATTGACTGTTTTCTTCAAGATTTTTAAAATATTTTTGTTTGATGCCTCAGCTTGACCATTACCTTGTGGATAATATGGAGTAGAGAACCTATGTTGGATATGAAATTTTTCACATAGCTCTTTTACATCTTGATTTTTGAATGGTCTTCCATTATCAGTGATAATGGTCATAGGAACTCCATAGCGACAGATTATGTAATTCAAGATGAATGATGATATTTGTTTTCCCATCACTATTGTTAAAGGCACTACTTCAATCCACTTAGTAAAATATTCAATAGCAACTAGAATGAATTTATGGCCATTAGAAGATGAGGGATTGATCTTTCCTACCAAATCTAGGCCCCACTGTGAAAATGGCCATGACCCTATCATAGGATATAACTCTTGTGCTAGTGCATGAATTAGATTTCCATGAATTTGACATTGTTTACACTTTTTAGCATAGGTGAATGAGTCTCTTTCCATAGTAGGCCAAAAGTAACCCATACGAATAAGTTTCTTAGCCAATGTTAAACCACTTGAGTGTGTACCACAAATACCCACATGAATGTCATTAAGAACTCTTTTAGTTTCATCTTTTTCTAGACATCTCAATAATGTACCATCTAGACCACACCTATATAGGATATTAGCAATAATGGTATAGTGAGAGGACTGATGGATAAAGTTTCTTCATTGATTACGAGATAATTCCATAGGAAGGATATGATCTTTTAAATATTGGTAGGTTTGACCGTATAAGGATTGATTGGTTCCTGATATATGGCAAATTTGATAGGTATGCTGGGATTGAATGGTAGGGGTTAAGATATCTTCCACAAGAAACTCATAATGTTGTTGATTCTCTTTATTTTGCAAGAGAGATGCTATTGTAGCCATTGCATTTGCTGCTTTATTTTCATTTTTGGGAATTTGGGTGAATGTGATTTCTTTAAAATTTCCTTTAAATTCTTCCACTAGCTATTTGTACAGCATAAGCTTATCATCCTTTGTTTGATATTCATTATTTATTTGATTAATGACAAGTTGTGAATCGCCATAGACATGTAGTTCTTTGACATTCCATTCAATGGCCATTTTGAGCCCTATAGCCAATGCTTCAACTCTATAGTATAATTGGTGCATGGAAAACTTAGTCTATATGATTTCAGAATTGTATGTCCTTGAGGTGTGATAAAAAATATTCCTACACCTGATCCATATTGAGTATAAGAACCATCAAAGTACAATTCCCAAAAGTTTGTACTTACTGTCAAGATATCTGCGTCAGGAAAGTCGATGTGCAAAGGCATGTCATTTTGTAGAGGTGCATCAACTAATTGATCAGCAATGACTTGTCCCTTGGTGGCTTTCCGGTCAACATATTCTATGTCAAATTCACTTAGTATCATAACCCATTTGGCTAGTCTTCCCATTAATGTTGACTTGCTCAATAAATATTTGAGAGGATCTATCTTTGCTATTAGTTTTATAGAATGAATCAACATATAATGTCATAGCTTCTGAGTTGCAAATACAACTGCTAGACATATCTTTTCAATTGATGAATAATTTAAATCATATCCAACAAGTGTTTTGTTGATATAATAAACTACTCTTTCCTTTCCTTCATCATCATGTTGAGCTAGGAGAGTGCCTAATGATACACTTGTTGCTGAGACATAGAGTAACAATGCTTTCCCTTTGGTTGGTGATATCAGTACTGGAGGACTCGTAAGATATTCTTTTATTTGTAAAAAAGCTTCTTCACATTTTAGATCCCATTTGAATGGAACATTTTTATGTAGAATATGGGTAAAGTGAAGACATCTATCAGCCAATTGGGACACAAATCTCCTGATTGATTCCAACCTTCCTTGTAAAGATCGCAATTGACTTATGTTCTTAGGTGATTCCATCTCCATGATAGCTTTAACTTTTCCAGGATCGACTTCAATGCCATGAGCTGATATAATGTTCCCAAGGAGTCTTCTAGAGGTTACCCCGAATGGACATTTCTTTGGATTTAATCTCAATTGATATCTTTCCAGCCTGTCAAAAATCTTGCTTAAAATGTTCAAATGTTATTTTCTTGTGTGAGATTTTGCAAGTATGTCATCAACATAATCTTCCATAAATGTATGCATCATGTCATGGAAAATTATTGTCATAGCCCTTTGATAAGTCACTCCTGCATTCTTAAGCCCAAATGGCATAACATTCTAGCAGTATGTTCTCCATGCACAAGTGAAAGTTGTCTTCTCTTGATCTTCAGGTGCGATTCTTATTTGATTATATCTTGAGAAGCCATCCATTAATGAAAACAACTCATGCCCTGCTGACAAGTTTACTATGATATCAATGTTTGGTAGTGGGAAATCATCTTTTGGACATGCTTTATTTAGATCTCTAAAATCTGTGTAGATTCTTATGCTCTTATCTGATTTTGATACTAGTACAATACTTGAAACCCATTTTGGATAAGCGACTGGTCTTATGAATCCCACTTCTAATAATTTCTTGAGCTCAGTTTTGACAAGGAGAGCAATATGTGGGTGCATCTTTCTTAGCTTCTTCTTAACATGTTTTTCTTTTAAATCCACATTAAGATGATGCATGATAAGATCTAGGTTTAGACCTAGCATATCTGCATAAGACCAAGCAAAATTTATTTGTCGTTGCTTAAAGAATTCCATGTATTCTTTCCTCTCTTTTTTTGATAATGAGGCAGCAAAATGAAGTATTTTAGGATCCTTTGATGTATCAATGTTTACTGCTTCCGTTGGATCTATCAGGATAGCAGATCTTTCTTGAAAATATGCATGAAAAATGTCAAACTTTCCATCTTCTGATGCCTCAAGGAGGTTTTCATCATCAGATATGCCCTTTATTTTCTCTTTTGATTGATCTAATGTTGCCATGAAATGGTTTTCAACAATAGGTCTCTTTCCTTGTTTTGTTTCACTTTTTTGACTAAAGTTTGGCATTTTCCTGACTATGAAAAACTTTACTTGAATTTGTAGTAGAAGATATCTTAGGTGGGATGGGTTCAATAGTGTTAAGGTACACAACTAAGTCATGATCATTGGAAAAGACATTTAGTTTGGGGTTGTCTAAATTATCCCAATCAATTAGTTCAGGATGAAGAAGGGGTAAATCATAATCACTGTCATCATTAGGTGTTTCAACATTCATGACATAATGATCATAATTTATCGTAGAATAGGTATTGTCATAGATTGAATATTTTTGAGGATTGTCTTTCTCAAGAATTTCCGAATTAGTCTTAACAAGATTAATATTAGCATTTTGTAGTTCACACTCAAGTGGCTCTTCAATTGACATTTGTCCCTTAAATGAATGGATTATATCAACACACACGTCTTTGGTATTGCAAATTTCTTCCTGATTGACTCCATTTGCAGTTTGAAGTTTATAGACTTGTGTACATCTTAAACAGGATTCTTTTAACAGATTTTGTCTGCTTTCAAACTCATCTTCTTCTGGACTAATAGTTAATCCAACTTGACTATCTCTTATTTCTTCTGTGGTTCTTGCATATCTAGTCCTTGTTTGTGCTTCTTGTGGCATTGTGTCATTGTTTTTGTCATTTACTTTTCTTTTTGCATATGCCTCTTTTCTCTAAATTTTGAGTTTCTCTTGTCTTCTTTCTAATTTTATCTTTTGTTCTGCAATAGACAAGTCTTCTTTTGTGATAGCTGCTTGATCTTCATTGTGTTCTTTTCTTGATGTAGTGGATAAGGTATCTGGACTCCAGTCATATTCATTGGAATATGTTTCTGAATCCTCATCTAAGATTACTCCACTATACCATACTGGAATGTCATGTGGTGCAAAAAGTTCTTGATTTCTGTCATTTCTATTTTTACTGCCTCTGGAATATCTTGTTCAGATTTTTCTTTTGTTTGTATTTTTAGAACTTGCTGACAAGATTTTTCTTCACCTTTGATAGTAGTCTCTTCTTCTTTCTTTTCATTATCTTCTTGCTTCTTTTTCTTATTGGTTACTGTTTCAACCGCTTGATGTAGCTATTCTTGCCAATTGTGTCCTTGAGAAACTGATTTCTTTCTCCATTTTTGTTGTTGAGTATTGTGTTGCTTTTGATTAGACTTCAAATATCCTAACCCAGATTTATCTTCTGTTGATTGTGAATGTGGACAAATAGGTTCTGAAATACCTTGATGTTGCTTACCAATTGGTCCTTTCCCTTCATATCCTATCTTTTGCATGATTTCATATCCTTTGCCATATTGTTTTATGGGAATATTGACTTTTTCTACTGTTGCTATAGTTTTATCTTCATCTTTGTATAACCAACCAAGAATATCCTTGTCTTCATTTTCTTCCTCAAGAGTTCCAGCACTAACAAAGGTTCCCTTAAACATACGTTTTGATTTTTCTGATGATTTTGATTGAATATCTGTAGGTTTTCCATATGACTTAGGGGAAAGCGGAAAATTATTCAAAGAATATTTTCCCATTCCTTCATCATTTAACTTGAGCTTTTCTTCAAAAGTTTCCCATAACTTTGCTTGAATTTCCTTGGTAGGATATACTGATTCTCTGTTACGTGGAACTGTGGTATCTTGTGTTGGCCTCAAATTGTTGCAATATTGACTAGAATCTGCAATTATAATGATTTATTTTCCTTTATGAGGAAATTTTACACATTGATGATATGTAGAAGGAATTGCTTGCATCTTGTGAATACAGGGTCTTCCCAGAAGAATGTTGTAGGAGAGATTTAAGTCTAAAACTTGACACAATGTATCCTTTTCCATAGGTCCTATCCTTATTGGTAGCATAATAGTTCCTTTAGAAGAACGTTCTGCTTCATCGTAAGCCTTGATGGTTATTTTTTTTTTCAGGTCCACTGCATTCTCTGAATACCCCAAAGCTTTTATCAAACTTAATGCACAAATGTTTAAACCAGTTCCTCCATCTATGAGTACACATTTGATATGAGTTTTATTAATGGAGACTTCAACATGTAAAGGAGCATTGTGAGGATGTTGTAAGGAGGCATCATCATTTTCAGAAAATGATAAGCAATGAGGAGCTATAAGATGTCCTACCATGTTTTGGAACTGATCTATATCCAAATCCTTTGATACTGTTGTTTCCACTAAAGCTTTCTCCAAAATTTCCTTATGCATAGGTGAAATCTTGAGAAGTTCCAAAACTGACATTTGAGCTGGTATTCGTTGTAATTGCTCTACTAAATTGTATTGTTGTGATGTGGTTGTTGAGTCTTTTACTATACCTGGAAAGGTAACCTTTGCTTTGCTTCTTGTGATAACGTTGATTAGTTCTAAAGATGGATTTTCGTTAACAATTATCACATTTACTACATCATCGTATGTATAAGCTAATTCACTTTGGCTTTCCCTTTGTCATTTTCCAATTGGGATGATTCACCTTTTTCATAGTTTGGAAGTGGAGTTTTAAAATCCAAGTGTGATTCATTTGTCTTATGGCTATCCACCGTAATGGTTCCATTATCAATTAGATCTTGGATAATGTGTTTCAATCTTTGACAATCATTTGTTAGGTGTCCTTTATTCTAATGATAATTGCAAAAATGATTGTCATTCCACCAACTTGGCTTAACTGGCGGTTCATAAATTCTTGCTTCAGGTAAAACAATCAATTTGTTAGCAAGAAAAGTTTTTAGAGATGATTTTAAAGATTCTCCAATATTTGTGAATTTTCTCTGAGGATTAGAGAAAAAGGACTTGACTTTCTTGTTTTCCAGATTGTTGTTGCTTGGGATTTGACTTGATAGATTGAAAATTGGTTGTTGTTGTTTTGCAATATTGTTATCATCATTTCCTTCATTGTTGGCATTCCTATTCTTTGACCAGAACTTGGGTTTATCATTGTTGTTGTTGTTGTTGTTGTTGTATGAATTATTGTAAAGTTTTAGTTCTCCTTTCTTTACCATTGCATTCTCTATTTTTAGACCATTTTCGATCATTTTGGCAAAAGAGGGAGGACATTGCATCCTTAGTTGATAACTCATTTCACTGATAAGATTATCAATGAATATGTCCATTTTTTCTTGATCAAGTACATCCCGGGGATACCTATTAAACATGCATTTCCATCATTGTAAAAAGATCATAAAGGATTCACCATTCTTTTTTTTAACATTGCAAAGATCTAGCATTGTTATTTCATTCCTTATATTGTAGGAATATTGTGAAATAAACCTATTCACAAGTTCTTCAAAGGATTTGATTCCAGATGGTAATCTTGAAAACCATTCCATTGATTGTCCATTTAAACTCCTAGGAAAAAGACGCATAAGGTAAGTCTCAACATGAGCAAATTCCATGCTCATAGTACAAAACTCCCTAATGTGATCTTGAGGATTAGATCTTCCATCATATTTGTCATATTTAGGAATCTCGCAATGTTGTGGAAATGGTATCATATTTAGCTTTTTATCAAAGGGATATGGACATATGTCTTCTAATGAATACTTCTTGGAACTTGTCCTATTTTTCATGTCTTGTATCTGCTATTGTATAGTTTGTATTTGTCGAGTAAAGTTTGAAAATGGATTATCCACATCACTTCTTTTATCATTACATTCTTTTCTTTTGTCATCTCTTTCTTTCCTTATTTCTTCGCTACTTTCTTTGTTCATATCTTCATTGTTTTTCTCATCTGTGTTTTGGGTGTTACTTGTTTTCGCATCTTGTTTTAAGATTTCTATATTAAAGTCTTGTGGTAGTTTAGCTCCAGATTTTGCCAATATCAAGAGATATTTCTCTTTTTGTTTTGTCAATAATTTTCCATTAGCCTATCAAATTTGAAATCTTGTTCAAGGTCTCTAATCATGCTATTGACAACTTCGTCGACAACGGTAAATCCAAAAGTGGTATCTTTTTCCTCCATTTGTTGTTGTTTTCTAAGCTGTTTGTATTGGGCTCTAGTCCAAACTGGCATGTGTTTATCTCAAAGTTGTCAAAAAATTCCCAAGGACAAGGTCAATAAGTAATTATTGGTTTAGGAAGATATGCTTTATTGATCTTACCACTATTGTTTTTTCATTGGGATAAAGCGTCTTTTTGTTGAAAAGTACATCTTTGTAGAGTTTCACCATCAAATTCTATACCGCAGCCATGTAAGTAGTGACGAAAATGGTGTAGGAATGTCCTATGTTTCAGTAAGATCTTACGATTGATATACAAGAATCTTATTCTCTTCTGAGTAGCTTTGTAACTGGGTTTTCTTTTCTTAAGGTGATACTTAAAAGTCATATAAGCATTTGACAGTTTACAAGTTTGATTCCAATGTTGGTGCAATTCTGGTTTCAATGTAACCTAGGTTCAAAATAGGAAAGATATATCCAAGATTAGGAACCTTGTATAGATTGATCAAGCTTCGTGATAGAGGATTTGATTATCCTGATGAGAGTCTTGACAAGGATGTTGATTTTTGCACTTAAGATGTTTGAATCAATAGTTTGCTTAATGTTGATGGTTATAGAACCTTTTGGAAATAACCTATAGGATTAGCAACCTAGTTGTTTTGAGCTATCTTGAAAATACGTGATGGTTTAGAGACAAACCTACTTCAAGGATTATTTTGATATTTTGATGTTTTGGTACTTTGATTTTAAGTTGGTGCTTCAAGTGTTGGAATGTTTTTTTGTTTTATCCTTTTGATCACACTTTTCAGAAATTTGTTGATTTTCAATCACTTGTAACATGTTACAGACATAGAAGACATAATGTTTAATAAATAAAATGCACAAGCAAGTACAAATCCCTATGGCAGGCTAACACAATACTTGTTGAATCTCACATGGAGTTTCCCTTGAGGCTACACTATTCAAAGTGGATATTTAGATGCTTGACCCCACTATCTCCACCCTCGGCACTCACTTCTTTAGGGCAGCCAAGCACTAGTTTCCATGAAATCTCCTCATGGCAAACTTTATATCTCTATTAGGAACCGTATGTGTGTGAGCCACTTTAGAGGTCCGACCTCCTGCGCCAACAACTAGAAGGTTTTTGGCAACTAGTACAAATAGTTTTTAGTAAAGGCTTTCGGTCATGTGGCCATACATGTTGCACTTTCAACTCTATAAATATAGAAGGTTCCCAGCCTATAGAGGTTACGCTCCATAGGGTTTATGGGGAAACATAGTGTCGGTATGAACTTATCAACACATGTTGTTTGAACTTTCGTTACAAACACAATTTATTTAGAGTGGATTGGAAGGACTCAGTATTAGCCCGTTTCCACTTTAGGTCATTCCCCTCTCACTGGCCCCCTCAAGGTAGCTCGGGAAGGTAGTCCCTCTACTGGATTAATTGCTTGAAAGTAAAGAAAGTGTAAAAGAGTGGGTTTGGCTTTTTGATCACCCAATTAAGGGGAGAGCATATTCCTACCACTTTTGAGACATAGAATACAAGCGTTGTTTTTAACCTTTTCAAAGCAATTTGTTGGCTAAGTCCTATTTGGAGATGTTGCTCCAAAAAGCATGGTGTTTATTTTAGCCCCACATAGCAAATGATTTTTTTTTAAACTAGGAATTGGAAATCCTGGTCAACAAAATGAAAATCGTTGCAAAAAGTAACTTGCTTTGTAAGAATGGACAAGTTGATTGTTCTTTTTAACTTGCAAAATATAAGATTGATTGCGCTTTTTACCTTTGTAAGAAAATAAAAAAATTTGTTGTTCTTTTTAGAGCCCAAGATTTGAAGTGTGAATGTCCTAACTTTGCAAGAAAGTAAATGTTTGATTTGTTGTTCTTTTTAACTTGTAAATATGATTATTTTTAGAGCCCAAAAATAAGTGAGGTACTTTTTAGAACACCAAATTGAAAAATGAAGTTCTTTTTACCCAAAAGGAAGTATGAGTTCTTTTTAACCAACTTTGAAAAAGCTAGGAAAGAAATCACTAAATCCTAAATTGTCTTCTCCAAACCTGCAAGAAACTGTTAGAAATCTACAAAATAGTAAAAAGTTAGTGAAAAACCTTAGGTGGGCTTCCACAAGCCTAATTTCAAATCGGTTACAAACTTTTTGTCAAATGCGCTATCCTACGATTCATAAGCGCTAACCTGTGTTACACGTGTGCTAACCTACGTTACAAAAGAGCTAATCTTCATTACAAAAGCGCTAACCTTCATTACAAAAGCGCTAATCTTTAGACAAAAGTGCTAACCTGTGTGACATATGCGCTAACCTATTGTACAAAAACACTGATTTTTTGACAAAAGTGCTAACCTACATGACATATGCAGTAATATATGATGCAAAAGGGCTAACCTATAATGCAAAAGCACTATCAAAATTGACATATGCGTGAATCTGCATTACAAACATGTTAATTTTATTTTTACGAGTTTTTATTTTATTTTTTTATTTATTTATTTTTTTTTAAAAGGTATATGTGAGGTCCTACCCCACGGTGGGTGCCAAAATGTGTGAGCTTGAATTTCATCCTTAGAATATTGCCTGTAATAAGTTAGTTTCACAAAATACAATGGAAATGCATACAGGAAATCCAAAACCAACCAATGAAACTACATGAAATACATACTAAAATAAATCATTATTTTACCTTCATGGCTTATGTCTCATTGTGTCCTAACTCCACTATTCCTGGTTGCAGATGGTGTGCTCTCAGACAATGCACTATTGGCTTCCAAGATGGCATATGAAGAATGGACTGATAACTTGTAGTTAATTGATAGTATGATATGCAAAGCTACATGATTATGCTAAATGATACTATATGATAATATTACTAAAATGATATTTGCTATTTTCTAATTGCTTCAAAAACTCATAGATGCATATGATTAGCTTGTAAAATGCACTTGAAGTCTCTTGAAGTCTCACTCTCTCTCAACTTAAGCTCTTGATTTTATAGACTTTGAGAGGATAAGATGATGTGGCTCATATCAATGATCTTGATCAGATCTGCAGATTTGAATGGTTGTGAGCAAAGGTGAAGGTTGAGAGAAAGGGGGAAGGAGAAGACAAGTGTCACTCATCTCACCTTGACTGGGTTACTGACTAGGAGAATCTAGGGATGGTTGGAGGAAATTTAGGCATGGTAGGACAAGTGGACTCAAGTCCTTCCCAAGATGTAGGGGGTGTTGCAGAGAATATAGGAAATGGTTATGCAATGTGTGTATGTACATAATTTTCATTAATTTTGGAAGTTGAAGATAAATCATGAATTAATATTTAAGAAATATTAATTTCCTTAGCCATATGTTGGATGAGTTGGCAAAGGGAATATGAAGTGGAGATGGAGGGTGAGTTGGATAAGGGAGATTAAATAATTTAGGAATTATTTAATATTTTAGACTATAGGATAAGAGAATAATTATTAAATATTAGATATTTAATTAACTTGATTAGAAGGAATAATTAAATATTAGATATTTAATTAATTAGAGAAATAAGATAATTAAATATTAGATATTTAATTAATTTGGAAGAATAGGATAATGAATTAATTAATAAAATATTAATTAATAGAAAGACATGAAAATGAATTAAATAAATTAATCTTTTCAAATTAACTATTTAATAGACAAATAATTATTAAATAAATATAAAATATTTATTTAATTGCTCATAGCCAATTTTTAGGTGTATACAGGTTGGTTACGAGGATTCTCTCAAAGAACAAGATCGCCTACCTCAAATGTACAAGGTATAACTTGGTGATTATAGCTTCTGCTCATGTGTTGCTGATAGGGTTTGAGGTGGTTGTATGCAGCTTGTCGCCTTTCATCAAGTAGTTCCAAGTCTTGAAGATGAGAGACTCGGTATGCTTCATCATCTATGAGATTATGCAAGGAAACCCATAGAGATGGTATCTTGACCTCAATAGGAAGAATAGCTTATGCGCCATAGACCAGTGAGTAGGGAGTTACACCTATAGGGTTTTGAATGCTAGTTCGATACACCCATAGTGTTGGATTTAATTGAACATGTCAATCACAACCGGCATCATTAACTATCTTCTTGAGGATTCTCAATATGTTCTTGTTCGATGCTTCAACTTGACCATTGCCTTGTGGGTAATAGGGAGTGGAAAAGCAGTGTTGGATGTGAAACTTCTCACAGAGCTCATGGACATCCTGATTTTGAAAGGAAGTTTGTTACCTGTGATGATGGACATGGGTACACCATACCGACATATGTTGTAATTAAGGATGAATGAGGTGATGTTTTTGTCGATGACTTGGGTAAGTGGAATAGCTTCGATCCACTTTGTGAAGTATTTGGTGGTGGTAATAATGAATTTGTGGTCGTTGGATGAAGATGGATGAATTTTACCCACAAGGTCAAGTCCCCATTGACAAAAGGGCCATGGTGTTGTGATTGGTTCCAATTCCTATGCTAGTGCATGTATCAAGTCTCTGTGAACTTGGCATTTCTTGCATTTTCTAACAAAATAGTAGGAGTTTTTTTCCATGGACAGCCAATAGTATCCTGCACGCATGATCTTCTTTGCTAAGGAAGGACCGCTTGAGTGCGTCCCACAAATTCCTTCATGTACCTCTTCCAAGGCCTTTGTTGTCTCATCCTATTCCAAACATCAAAGGAGAGTACCATCAAGACTACATCGGTATAGGGTTTTAGAAATGATGGTGTATCGAGCAGTTTGGCAAATGAAGGTTTTGCATTGGTTATTTGATTGGTTAGGAGGAAGTGTGTGATCACATAGGTAGGTGTAGAACTCACCATACCATGGGGATTTGGAACTGACAAGGTGACATATCATCTTGGATTCAGGGATATCATAAGTGGGAATCCAAAGTTGTTTGACCAAGAACTCATGGCGTGTTGAATTTTGTGGAAGTTCTAGGAGAGATGCAATGGTAGCCATGGCATCAGTAGCTCGATTCTGATCTTTGGGTATTTGCTCAAAGGTGATAGTCATAAATGATGCTTTTAAACTATCCACCATTTTCTTGTATGACATGAGTTTATCATCCTTGGTCTGATATTCATCTGTGACTTGTTAGATGACCAGTTGGGAGTCGCTATATATTTGTATCTCTTTTAGTTTCCATTGTATGGCTAGTCTTAGTCTGGTAATCAGGGCCTCATATTCTGCTATTTTGTTTGTACATGGAAAAGTAAGCCTGTACAACTTCAGGATGTTGTTACCTTGCGGTGTTATAAACATAATGCTTGCCCATGAGCCATGTGTAGTATATGAACCATCAAAGTAGAGCTTCCATGGTTGTGTTGCTGTGATCATGAAGATCTCTTCATCTAGGAAGTTAGAAATAAGAGGATGAGTGCCTATGAGGGGTGCATCAACCAATAGATCAGAAATAAATTGGCTCTTGATAGCCTTATGGTCCACATACTCAATGTAAAATTCACTCAGAATCATCACCCATTTGGCCAAGTGGTCTGTCAATGCTACTTTGCTGAGTAAGTAATTTAGTGGATCGATCTTTGCAATGAGTTGTACTTTATATGTTAATAGGTAGTGCCTTAGTTTAATGGCTGCCAAGATTACTACTAGGCAAGATCGCTCAATAGGTGTATAATGAGTTCATAGCTGACCAGTGTGCGAGAGATATAGTATATAGCACACTCTTTCCCTTCTACATTATGTTGTGCCAGTAGCACTCCCAATGCCATATTGGTAGCTAAAATATAGAGCAATAGAGGTCTACTTGGATCTAGTGGGATCAACAACAATGTATTCATGAGATAGTCCTTAAGCATCTGGAATGCTTGTTGGCATCTGGCATCCCATTGAAAGTGGATTTTTTTTTGTAACAGATGTGTGAAGGGATGACACTTATCTACTAGTTGTGCAATGAATCTTTGGATGGATTATAGCCACCCTTGTAGTGTCCTTAGCTTATTGATGTTCCTTGGAGGTGGCATGTCCATGATTTCTTTGACCTTTGTCGAGTTGACCTCAATTCCTTTGCTTGAGACAATGTATCCTAGAAGCTTCCCTGAGGTTACTCCAAAGACACATTTCTTTGGGTTGAGTCGAACATGATATTGTTCTAGTCTTTCAAAGATTTTCTCTAATATTTCTAGATGGCCTTCTCTTGTTAATGATTTTGCCAATAAGCCATCGACATAATCTTGCATTATAGTATGCATCATATCATGAAATATGGTGTTCATTTCTCTTTGATAGGTTGCCCTTGCATTATTTAGACCAAAAGGCATTACATTCCAATAGTATGTTCCCCATGCACATGTGAAGGCAGTCCTATGTTGATCTTCTGGTGCGATCTTTATCTGGTTGTAACCCTGAAAAGCCTTCCACAAGAGAAAGCATGACATGTCCTGCTGTTAGGTCCATGATCATGTCAATGTTTGGTAGGGGGAAGTCATATTTTGGACATTCCTTGTTTAGATCTTTGAAGTCAATATAGATACAGATGCCCTCATTTGGTTTGTCGATAGGTACAATATTGGAGATCTAATCTGCATAATCAATTGGTCTAATAAAACCAACATCTAGGAGTTTCTTAAGTTCTACTTTGACTAGTATCGCAATCTGGGGGTGCATCTTGCAAAGCTTCTATTTGACTAGTTTAGCTCCTTCTGCCATGGTGAGGTGATGCATGACCAAATCAAGATCTAGACCAGGCATGTCTGCATATGACCATACAAAGTTGATCTGATGCTTCTAGAAGAATTCTACAAACTTAGGTTGTTCCTCTGGAGTTAAAAGAGATGCCAAATGTATTTGGTGAGGAGTCTTAGGGGTCCCCACATTGAATTCTTTTGTTTCCTTGATGAGGATCATTGATTGTTCTTGATTTGCACTGGAGGGGAGGATCTCAACCCTTTCATCCATAGTTGCCTCAAAGAGGTTTTCACCATTGGATATGCTCTTTCTTTTTACCTTTTTGGGATCAAACAGTGCCACCATGTGGTTTTCATTGGAAGATCCATGTTTTATTGTGATATTTTTGCAGCTAAAAGGTTTGGCATCTACCCAAAGAATGTTGCACTATTAAGTTCAACAGTGAATCCAACTTTGTGATCCCCACTTGGTATGTTATCCCACAGTTCCAAAACATCAATGATTGCCTCATCATTTTGGAATTAATCAAGGCATGGGGGATTAGGTTGGTTCCATTTGATGAGTTCAAGATGGATAATGGGCATTACCTCATCGATCAGGTTAAGTTCATAAGATGTGTCAGTGAGGGTTAAGGCATTGTGGTGAAGGTTGTTGATGGTACTTTCCCTGTTAGAATTAGGCATAGGATGTGAGGTAGGGTCTGTGGAAGGTGTTTCAAGTTCAGGAACCCAAGAGGTTTTAATCTGTGCTTCTCCGTAAATAGGGATTTCTTTGCGTGGTGGAGGTGGAGGTGCATCTTCCTCATCTGAAGTATTGAGATGTATGGAATCAAACTCCCACTCATGTGAGTTGGTCTCTGAGTGGCTTTCTAGTATCTGATTACTATACCAAACTGGGATATCTTTTGAGTTGAACACTATAGGTGAAATTGGTTGATGTACCTTTGGAGATGGAATGATTGGTGCTATGGGGAGGATTATTGGTATCATTAAATCTAATACTGGGAATATTGGTGTTGTTGAATTTGTTGTTTTTGATGGAATTATTAGTGTTGTCAATACTGTTGGGGGGTCTAATAATGCTAATGGTGTTGTTGTTGTTGATGGGTTTGTTGGTTTGATTGGTGGTATGATTGGTGATGTGGATGGTATTGATGGGATTCTTAGCCTTATTAGGGTAGTTGGTATGGTTATTGGTGCTCCTGATATAATCAAGGGTGGCCTCTTTAGAGTATTAGGCTAATATAGAGGTTTGTTGGGTTTCCCTTTAAATCTGAGCTTAGGAAGAGCCTCCTTTTGAAAACCTAATCCAGTGTTATCTTTAGGTTTTAATTCAGGCTATAGCTGCTCATGTTATCCTTTCTTGCAAGTTCCCAAAGCACTCTAACCATCATAGCCCATTCTTTGCATAATGGTAAGGCCTTTTCCATATTGATCTATGGGAAGCTTAGCATGTGGGATTTTTGTGGTGATAGGGTCTTTATAGATCCATTCTGCTAAGTCCTCATCTCTAGTCTCCTCTTCTTGACTCTTTCCAAGGATAAAAGGCACCAAAGTGAATACTAGGTTGACCAGTGATGTTTGAAGTAACCTTGAGGCTTATAATGAGTTATAGGGGAAGTGGGTAGTTGCCCAACATAAAAGAGTTGGCTTAGATTGTATTCCCTAAGACCTGCCTCTGCCATTTTCATTTTTAGCTTTGCTTGCTTTGGTATAGTGGTGTTCAAACTAGAAAGAGAGGTTGGAATTACATATGATGTGGATGGGATAGCTTCTTTGTTGTTGGGAATGGTAATCTCTGGCTAATGGTTGATATTGTTACAATATGCAAATGGATTTGCACCACCAAGGATTGTAATTTCTACATCGTTATGAGGGAACTTGATACACTGGTGATAAGTGGATGGAATGGCTTGCATGGTGTGTATCCAAGGTCTTCCTAACAACAAATTATATAGCAAAGGAAGGTCTAGAACTTGACATATGATGTGTTTCACCACTGGGCCCGCTTGGATTGGCAACACAAGTGCTCCTTTGGAAGAACGCTCTGCATCATCATAGGCTTTTATGGTTATCTTTTTGTGGGGGTCCACTAATTCAACTGCATATCCCAATGTTGTGACCAATTATAATGTACATATATTTAGGCCTACTCCATTGTCAATCAAGGCTCGCTTGATCCTGTGTTGGTTGATAAATCCTTCAATATGGAGTGAGACGTTATGAGGTTGTTGGAAGGATGTATTGTCTCTTTCAAAGAAAGTGAGACATGGTGATGACCTTAGATTACCAACCATAGCTTGAAATTGATCTATATTTAGATTGGCAGGGATTGACGCTTCTTGGAGAGCTTGATCCAAGGTGTTTTATGAGACAGAGATAGGCACAAAAGCTCTAAGATGGATATAAGTGTGGGCATCTTATCTAATTGTTCCACAAGGTTATACTGCTTTGGGATGGATGTTGTGCCTTGTGGAGTTGCTTTAATGGTGATCTTGCTACGACGTGTAACAACATTGCAGGTAGGGTTTGGATCTTTGATGGTGATGGTTGCAATTTGTTCATTGGCATCATATAGGTGATTGACAATGTAATTATGGGTAGCTCGCATATAATCAGTTGTATTTGTGTTGCACCTTAAAGTGGAAGGACCCCTTTGATCTTGTGATGGAAGTGGATTCTGAAACATGAGATAATCATTATTTGAGGTTTTTGGGTCGTGTCCTTCAATTTCAATCTCTCCTCAGTCAATAAGATCTTGAACAAGATCTTTCAATCTATGGCAGTTACTTGTTTTATGCCCTTTCCCTTGGTGGAATTCGCAATGTTCATTATCTCTCCACCATGGAGGTTTGACCTGAGGTTCGTAATTAGATGTACTTGGCAAGGTCACCAGATTTGAAGAGACCAATTGATGCAACACTCTTTTGAAAGGTTCCCCTAAGGGAGTGTATGAATGTTTTGGTTTATAATTTTGCTATCGTTGTCTCAGTTCCTCTTGTGGTGCATTGCAATCTTGATTTTGTGGAGGAGCAACCATGTTATTTCTAGGAGGGGGATTTTGCCCCATAAATTAGACCATAGGTTGTGCACTCTTTATGGTTCTTGTATCTACAACCCCATCATTGACGATGTTTTTGTTTTTATTCTAGAAGTTGGGTTTATCACTGTTAAAATGCGAGCGAGGGCCATCTTTTGGTTCATTGTATATCTTGATAAGCCCCATTTTGATAAGGGCTCATTCACATTTTAATCCCTTGGCGATCATGTCATTAAAGGATTATGTACGCTTCATGTCTAGGTGGAATTCCATTTCATCGTTCAAGTTGGAAATAAATATTTCCACTAGCTCTCATTCAGGTAGATGAAGAGAACGTCTAATAGATAGTTGTCTCCATTGTTGTAGGAAAGCTGAAAATAGCTCCCCTAGTTTTTGCTTGGTATTACATAGATCCACCATGGTGACATCATGTTCTATGTTTTGTGAATAATGCGCAATGAACTTTTGGATAAGTTCCTTGAATGTTATAATGCTGCCTATTAATTGGGAAAACTATTGTGTGGTTGTCCCTCCCAAACTCTGAGGAAAGAAGCGCATTAGATATGTGTCTTCATATGCCACTTCTAGGCAAGCTGAGTGAAATTCCCTGACATGATCTCTAGGGTCTCCTTTTCTCTGATACTTTTCAAACTTAGGTGTTTCAAACCCTCGTGGAAAAGGTGGCATATGTAGACTCCTATCAAAGGGATAGGGACAAATATCATTAAGTGAGAACTGGACAGTTTTCATACCATTGTGGAGTTGTTGGGCTAGATTCTCGACTTGTTGCCTTAACATGTCAATGTCATTAAGAGGAGGAGGAGGTGGGGGATTTCCTTGATTAAGGTCATATCTGAAATTATCTCGACCTCTTTCACCCTCATTACGGCTATGGTGTTCTGATGTTTGCCATAATTGTGTAGTATCAACATTAGAGGGTAGTTTAGCTCCCTCTTAAGCAAGTCTCAAAAAATGAGCATCGACGTTATTTTTGAGGATTTCATCAAAAAGTAAATTGAAGAGGGGGTTGTGTTGTGCCCTTTCTATTTCTTCAGGAGTGGGAGTACTAGGATTTTCATCATTTACATTTCCTCCAAGGGCTTCTTGAAATTCATTAAGATTTTCATCCTCCTCCTCTTAGAGCTCTAGTTGTCTAGTCCTTGATCTGGTTTGAGCCATTTTGTTTGAAAGTTGTTTTTGAAGTTTGGTGAAAGTGATGATGAGTTGGTGATTGAATGAAATATAAATGTTTTGTGAAGTGTTTTAGAATACGGATCTCTAACATTGAAGGTTTGATGTTACCAAAGTCCTTTTATGAATTGCTTGTTGTGTTTGTTAACAAGGTTGATATGATAAGGTATAGCAAGGTTTGAGATGTGTTACAAACCAAGCTACCTAGTAATGAGAGGATGCACTCATAGACTAGTTTTAACCTGCGTAGAAATGCCTGTTAGGATGAGTTTATCCTAAATGTAGAGACACTCTAAAAAGCGATGTGTTTTTTCTATTCAAGCAATATCTAAAAAGAACTTAGGACAAGACCCTTTTATGTTTTGAGAGTTGAAATGGATTGATGATGTATGAATATGAGAGTGGATGGGAACTTCAATAAAAACTTTGTGTTATATATGGGACAAATTCTTCCTCTTCTCTCTCAAGGGTTGGTGGTTTTTCTCAAGCTATATTATATGTAATTCAAATGTCTAGAAATAAGATAGGGTTGATTTTGCCTCCTTTGTTTTTATGATAACTCAAAGCTCTATATTGAGTAAAAGCTCTACTTTTCAAAGACTCTTTATCGAACTCATTGGATTTTCCTTGAAGATATAGATGCATATGACGGAAGAAGGCTCTATGTGAGACAAAAATTTGTCTATTAAGATAGAAAAGTTTCCTTCTTTTGATGAAAGCCTTTGAACTCAATGGTCTTTTCTTCAAATTGATATGTTGACGAAGAGTCTTCTTTCTCAAAATGTGAAGGATGGTCATATAATTTAATATTTGGTTTTCACTTTGTTTAATTTTTGCCAAATGTTGGTTTTGAAAATTTGTGTTGGATGAATACTTGTTTTTTAATTGGTTTTGATTTTCTTTGACAAGAAAATAGAGAAAACACACAAACACAATAATGTTGCCTCAAAAGGCACAAATAAGTGTGGGTCTAAATCAACCCAATATTTGAACTTTTTGACCCCTCTTCAAATGTTTTTGTGTATGTTTTTTCAAAAGCCTGAAGTCGGCTCAATTTATCACTAGTTTGACACAAAACGAAGGCACTTCAAACACACTTTATCCCTTAGCTCAAATGGCCAGTTGCAATAATTTCAGCCCACATCTTGATATTTCTTCAACTTTGGTACTACATACCTTATGAATCTCATCATAGCAAGTAAGGATGTGATAAACTAAGTCTTGCATGAGCATAATAGATAGATGATCCCTATGATGGGGGAGTCACCACTTTTATCCAGCTACAAGTAGCCTTTCAAAAAGCCTTGTTTACTCAAGGAAATATGTATGGTGAGTATCTTGGGAGCAAAACTATCTATGCTCTTGCATGGAATTTATCACAAATATCCTCAATCAATACAGCGGGTGGCTTTCTATATAAAAAGGTGTCTAGTAATGTTCGATGTTTTTGGACATATGTTCATTCTAGAGTGACTCACTTAAGAGCCTTGTAACTTGTGGTGAGGCCCATATGTCCTTTCCGCAAGTTACATTGTAGGAACACTTATACCCAAGGCTACAACTTTTGCTCACACCTAGACCTGGTTTCTATAGCGGCTCGAAGGATTTACTGTGCGAGGTTGGTCCCAAGAGTGATGTATCTCTTGGCAAGCCTCTCTTAAAAAGATAAAATTTTGAGTGTTACTAACACTTTTCTCTTTCACCTAGGACCACAAAAGCCAAAGGAGAGGATAGTGTGTGTTAGAAGTAGGACCACTCGATAAACTTTGCACAAATATGCCAATCACCAAAAACACTTGTTCTTTTTAACCAAGTTTATAGAAATGTGATCTAACTATTTGGAGATGTTGCTCCAACAAAAATGGTGTTCTTTTTAACTTCAAGGAAAAATGTTTTGTAATCTAGGAACTTGAAATCCTAGTCAACTGAATTGAGAACATGTTTTGCCTAAATTAAATCAATTGAACTTGAAGGGACAAATGGCTTGTTCTTTTTAATCTTGCCCAAAATGAAGTGTTGATTGTGATTTTTAATTTGATGTAAGAAATAAAAATTGTCTTGTTGATTTTTAAGCACCAAATAAAAATTGTCCCTAACTTGCAAAAATAAATTTTGTTCAATTTGGAGTTTGTGGTTCTTTTTAATTTTGACAAGTGAGATTCTTTTTACAAGCCCAAACAAAATGTGTGATTCCTTTTAAAAGCCCAAATGGAAGTGAAGTTGATTTTAACCAAGAAAAGAAAGTGAATTCATTTTATCCTAAGTTTAAAGACAAGTTAGCAACATAAATAAATTTACTTGCTAAGCTTAAATTTTGGAAATCCTACAAAAATGGGGTTAGTCCAAACCTGCACAAAAGATAACTAGTTAGTAAAATCTGAATGTTTGGTGGGCTTCTACAAGCCTAATATTTTTGGTTTTTCGGTTACAAGGAAATTTTTTACAACTCTCTGTTACAATAGCGCTACTCTATGTGGAAACAGAAGCGCTATTTAACACAAAAGCGCTAAAAGAAGTTCAAGCACACTATAAAAAGAGACATTAGCACTAAAATAACTCTATCAAACAAAATTAATTCTATCAAACAGCGAGCTGAAAGTGCTAAAACTAGGAACGATAGTGCTATTTAATGGTCAATAGCACTAAAAGAAAGACAATAGCGCTAGTTGAGAGACAATAGCGCTATTATTAGGAACAATAGCACTGAAGTACCAACTTTTCAAGGTGCTAGAGTGTGACAAATGGTGCTAAAGTGCGACCTGTGTGTCAATTAAAACACGAAAAAGTTAGTAGTTTTCAAAAACATGATTAGAAGGTTGTTTGTTCGATTCATGTCGGGTTCACCAAATGATGCTCTGCAAAAAGGGATGGTGAAGGATATTGTCAAGACAAACACAAAACAACAAGCAACAAATAAGTGTTAGTGTTAGAAATCACAAATCAAACACTATCCTAAGCAAGCATATCAAGAGAGACAACACATAAAACAGAAAGCTTGATAAATCTAAGAAATGCAACAAGGCATCTCAAAATGCCCTCCACCATGCTTGTAGCTACTCCTCCCTTGTTCCTCTCCTCTCCAAGTTCCCAAATGAGTGTAGCTCTTAGTAGCTTTTTGCACTATTCTGGAGGTCTTATGGAGGTTCAAGATTGTAAAATGGATGATTATGAGAATGCAAATGTGAACAAGCTAAGACAAGATATTATCTAATTATCTAATGTTAATTTTAGCCCAAAAAGACAAATGTAGATGATTATGCTAAATGCTCTCTAAAATTCAGTATAAATTAGATGCATACAAGATTTCAGGATCTGGATTATGAAGAAATGAGCTCTATTGATAGGTAAAATGGACCAATGGAGGGTTGAGATTGAGTATTCTCATCAAGGGTCAGGATTGAGGGGTTTATGATCCATGTGAGGGATTTCAATCCAATCCCAGGATGACAAATGTCAACAAGAGATGGGTTGAGAGGAGAGAGAATAAGCATTAAATGCTTGATATAAATTGAGGGTTAACTTGGGAAGTAAGGTTAATGTTGAGTTGAAAGAATAAAGCCATTATCCAATAAATAATGTCTTTATCCAATGGATAAACTCTTGTGCAAGAGTTAGTGAGGATAACCATGGTCAAAGCAATAAATGCTTGGAGAGACACATGGGTTAAATGAGGGTTGAGTTAGAGGTAAAGTCTCTAACCATGGGGCAAGTGGATTTAACCATAAATAGTTATGTAAGAGCCATTAATGGTCATGTAAGAGCCCTTACTGGTTTGGAAGACTTTAGAGGTTAGCTTCTTGAACACATAAAGCATTAAATGCTTTTCAAAGACTTTGAAGGCTTTGAGAAGTGACTCCAAGTTGCTTAGGAATGTGACAATATTTAGGGGATGGATTAGGTTAATTAGGAATGGTTTAGAAGAGTCTAGAAGGGGATTTTAGGATTTGCAAGTGGGTTTGGTGGGTGAGGGAAAATAGGATTTAAATTAAATTAAAATTAAATTAATTTATTTCAATTATGGTTGCAACTTGCATTTGTAGGAGAATGCAAGTGGGGGGGATTTAATGATATAAATAAATGTTTTATTATTTATTTAAAAGAGGAAAGGGGTTGAAATTAAATAAATAGGATTTATTCATTTAATTGATTGTGAATTTTAATGAATTAATTTGAAACAAATTGAATAATTTATTTAATTAATAGGAGAATGGTTGAAGAGGAATTAATTAAATGTTAATTTAATTAACTGTTGGCTAGTGGGTTTATTAATCAAATAAATAGTAAATATTCATTTAATTGAGTGGATAGATTTATGTGATTGGAGATTAAACTTCAATGATATCATCTTCTTTGCCTGAATACAGTTCCGGTTAAGCTCTGTTTGTTCCGATCTGAAACCCTAAACCCTTACTGGAATAACCTCTTACATAAATGTCCTCACATAGATGATCTCTCTCACATATCTTGCATCTCCATGACATTTCATATCTTGACATATATTACATAATGATCTAATCAACTGACCTATATACCCTTACAAAATTTCATGCCTTATGTCAGCTTACATAGATAATTACAAAATGCATATACAAGTCAGCTTAATAACATAAATATCAAAATCAATAGCCGATGTCAGATCTCCGAAATGATGTTATCCTATAATACCAATAACCTAAATGTGAACCATGTCAGTCTGCAATGTCGGTAACCAAATAATTCCTTCCAACTGGTGAAGATACCTCTCGGTGTCATTGTCGGTGTTGGTGTCGGTGCCGATGAAGTGTCCGTCACTACACTACTTAACCAAAATATGAAAGCCAAAACATGTTGCCATCAATTAAAACACATTGAAACTAATCAAATGAGTGTCAATTGACAACAATCTCCCCCTTTGGCATTGATGGCAACACTCATGTGAAAAATGATAATGGTTTCCATCTGTTGGTTTCATCTTGAGACTGCTCCCCCTGAGTTGAATATCCATATGTGATCATGATCTGAACAAAATACTCCACATCTACATATTTCCTAAATATTTTTCACCTATACCTCCCCCTTTGACATCAATCCCAAACAAAATACTAAAAACCAGGATGAATAATGAAAGACTGTACAAAGAATATGTCCCAGAATACCTTATTGAAGCTGAATATATTTAAAAAAATTTAGATAAGCTTTCTCCAAAAGATCTAGATAGGTATCCCAACCTGAGTTGAAAGTGTCAGAAATAGATACAAGTCCATTAAGTATGTGAGCATTTGACTCTTTCTCATTAAGCTCTGTCAGTGTGGGCCTACCAACCAAATCTATGAATTCTTTCTTATGTACACTTAAAGAGTCCAACTAGACACTCACCAATCCTCTAAGACCTCTATCTCTCCTTATAAGTTTATCTTTCTCCCTGTCAAGAGATGAAACTTGGGTTTTGAAAACCAAAATCTAACCACCAATAGATGTAGTCAAAGAATTTGTGTCATCAAAAGAATTGACTATACCTACAATATTCTCCTGAATATCCTTGATCTCTTTATCTGTCCCTGCTATAAGTAAACCTATGTTACAACATACTTTGTAAACATTACTACACTACCTCAAAGCATTATCAATCAACTTCATCTTATCATTAATCTCCTTCTTCTCTGACTCAATCATCTGGTCAAATGTAGCTCTCTTAGCTCAGGTAAACCTCTCCAATGCCTGTCAGTTTGATATCTATTGTAAAGATTGAAAGTTGTTTGAAATGTGCTCTTTAATAATTTTAAGCTTGTCGGATGGGCTTGCTTCTTTATCAAATTTACACTCTGGGACAAGTCTATGAAAAACTAGGATAGACTAATCAATAACTCTTTTGTCCATAGATCCTTCCTTCATCATCTTCTATGCAACTATCATCATGAGCTCAGTACAACTCATCTCCATTAAGCTTTTCTGCTCAACTTGCAAGGTGTTAATTAACAACAATGATGGGCTCACTATCGGTTCCCTATTGGATTCCTCTCCCTTCTCCTCCGATGGTTTATTAAATTTTATAGTTTCATCTCTTTCACTAGTGGCTTCACCATTTGGTGTAGTATCAATAACTGTCGATTCCTCCTTATGAACTGTGACCTCAACCTATACATTCTGATCCAAAGGACTATTATCCTCAACATTTGTAACTTGTACATTCTCTTAATCTTCCAATATATCTACATTTGTCGGTATTGCTTCTATGTCCTATACATTACAATCTACCAGGGGCTCTATATCCAATATCTTAATATCTTTCAAAATTGTACCCATAATACCTTTACCTTTTCCTTCAACCGAGATGTCTATAGTAACATATTTATTTTCAATGAAGTATTAAAACCAGGGTTTGCTGCAAAGAATTGAACCCATGCCTTGTGGGTCTCAATGACTATCTCATTAACCCTTCCTAACCTAAGACTTATTATCACGCGCTTGCTATGAAAAATCTTCCTGTACCTCAAGTGTCTTGTCCAACTCCTCTAGAGTAATAGATGCACAAGTAGTTAACAACTCTTGAATCTTTACATGCTTGTCCTCCTCGATTGCTGATAATCTTCTAGAATCTAATTTGTCATATAACCATGCCGGTATTTTATTTTCAATTTCTAACAAGGCTTTCTTACAAATATCCAAATACAACAAAATTGCTTCCTTAACTTCTCTATGTTCATCATTATCTAAATTCTCATAATAAAATTGTACATTCTTAAACATACCATCCTTAGTAATTTCATCAACCAATTATGCACAAGTCTTGGGTGGAATAATAGTTACATTACCAGATACAAGTGCAAGATCAGTGTCATCCATCTTCTTTCTTCTTCAAGTATTGGATGGGGCAGAAAGTGTTTCCTTTGGAGCTTGAGTCTTTGTCGGTACCCTAATTGTAACCTTTCTAACTGGTTGCTTCCTTGCTTCCCCCTTAGTCTCTTCATCTTTCTTCCTTAATACCCTCTTGAATACTAAGGGTGTGTCATCACCATATCCAGATTCTGATGGAATAGGTTCAATAAATATTTTAGGCTCTTTCCTCTTCCTTCCTTTTTTTGGAACAACATCTATTAATGCTTTGATGTCCTGGGAAGCCCGTTCCATAAATTTTCTTTCCTTTCCCTACTATTTCTCCCTCTTCTTTTGGTTACACTCAGTTTCAATGTCTTCCTTTTTTTGTTTAGCAGTACCAAAGGATTTCTCAGCTTCATCAATAGGTGCATCAATTAACAACTTTGCATAAGAATCTAGAATCTATGCATCAACTTCATAACCCATTTCTTCAATCCAAATCTTTCGGGGCTTGACTACTTCTATCAAAGTTTTATTTTTCTTAACCTTGAAGCATATCTCAGTTGAGTATTTATCAACAATGTGCTTTGGAACCCTCTCTCTAGAATTCATAGCCTTCTGGAATGCCTTAAAGTAACCCCACACTTTGTCATCTCGCTGACTACCTAATGTAGCAATAGATTGTTTCAGTTGTCTTCCTACCAGGATATCAAATGCCCATTGTCTCTTCCCAAAACTGGGAGTTTCATTAATGAAAAATAGCATCAAACAAACAATAATATTACCATACCAGAATTTTCCCTTCTTCTCTCCTTTGATCTTCCCTAGGTTAATTAACAATTCATCTAACATCCATCCACATAGATCTAACCTCTCATTCTCTCTCATCATCTTATGTGTTGTATAAATGCAGGAGCTAGAAATAGAATTCAGATGGTTTTACTGAGTTACCTTGTATCCAATAACCACTCTTCTGAATCTGATATCTCTATCGGTGATAGTACTAACCCTCATCAATTGCTTGTTCGATGTTACATCGGTGATTTTGTTGACATGATCGTTAGAAACCTTCTTCTCTGGATGTTGTCCAATTTGTGGCAAACTGGTGATTGCCCTGATGGCCTCCTTCGAGATCTTATACGGACTATCCAACCAGATGAATTCTCCATGCACTTTGCTCAAAACATATCTAATAATCTCATCTTCCAATTCTGGAATATCTAGGATGTTGGTAATGTTAGACAGTTCAGATAACCAAAAGACAACTGAGAGGGGGGGGTGAATCAGTTGTCATAGATTACAAGAACCATTATCAATTTAAACTTAAATACTAGAGCCCAAAACATTAATACCGGAATAGCAGTTAAACCAATTAAGCATAAACAATAATCACAGAATAAAAGCCATCCACATAATACCAAGATTTGTACGTGGAAAACCCAGTAAAGGGGAAAAAACATGGTGGGAAGCCTACCCATAGTCAGATAATACTTCTGTAGTAAGTATGTGAATTACAATTGAGGGGCCTGCACTTGCAGGAAGGCCAATAGCCTAGAGGGCACTGCTCATCACAAAAGGAGCCTGACTTACTACATAGAAATCCAGACTACAATCCAGAGAAGTGTTGAACTGCAAAAGATAACATCTCCTATGCTTGAGTATAGTTTTGGTTAAGCTCAATACTGGAGGAATAAATACTCTTACATAAAACCAATTAGATCTCTAATGATTGACCAACTCCTCTGCCTAAATGATATTACATTATTTGCACATTACATTCCTTGACCATGACCTCTTACATTAACCATGATGATCTATAATGAGATCTTACATCTATATATACAAACCCTCGACCATAGACAATCAAATCGGCTACCAGACAATAAATCGATTACATTATTATAAATTATGTTGACCTTAGACCAAACAAATAATATCAACACATAAGACATCCCGAAAATACATCCATTGGTCATATCCACACGTTACATTAAATCCGGTCCATAACCTAGATCAATCGAGACCAAGTATATCTCCACATACCACAACAACGATCTCCAACCACCAAGTCTCAAACTTGATTACCAACAACATCTTGAAACTCCATCAAAAGCTGCACCAACATCGCATGCAATTCATCAAAGATCTCCATCAAAAGCTCTATCGGTGAAACCCTCATCGGAACCAGAAGCCAATATTCTAAGAAAGAAGGATAGCATCCAATCACTAGACCAAAACCAACTGACCAAATATGAGTATAAGTATCATGAACAAGTCAATTCCATCATTAGACTATATTGGATCCAAGTTAACTAGAAACCACTTAACCTACCAGGACCAGAAGGGTGTCGGTAAAGCATCCAAATAGATAGTGTTGACATCAATGATAAAACTTCAATTCAACACATAATCAATTCCACCAAATGGCCAACAATCTCCCCTTTTGGCACTGATGGCAACACTAGATGTGAAAAATATCTAAGTACCAAGAAATGCCAAACAAGTCTCCCCCTGTGGAAGAAAGCTAACAAACTCCCACATATAGCTCTGAATATCACTCCCTCTTTCTTTTTCTTTTTCACATCAGTATCACTCCCCCTTTGACATCAATGCCAGAAATCTGACAAAAACATCAAAGCAAAAAAATATAAACCTCTGAATCACAAAGTTGACTACTCCCCCTGAGCAATAGCATCCCACATCAGTGCTGAAAAGAATAGTATATTTGATAATGCATGTCAGACTGATTCCAAGCCACATCAATCAAGTCTCTTCCAGAGGGGCAAAAACTCCCAATTTGTCTACCAAGTATTCAAATGATTCCTTGGACAAAGGTTTAGTAAAAATATCTACAAACTATTCTACATTGTTCACATAAACCAGTCTAACTTCATTTGCTTCCACCTTCTCCTTAAAAAAGTTATACTTGATAGATATGTGCTTTGTTTTATAATGAAATACCAGATTCTTTGATATATCAATAGCAACAGAGTTATCACTATGAATAACTATCAGTGCATCACAATCCACCTTTATATCCTTCAACACTTGCTTCATCCAGAAAACATGTGTATAGTTAGTAGCAGTAACAACATACTCAGCTTCAATAGTAGATAAAGAAGTGCTTGATTGTTTCTTGTTGATCCATGAAACCAACTTCTTTCCAAGAAATAAAGCTCCACCGCAAGTACTTTTCTGGTCATCAACATCTCCAGCCCAGTCAACATTTGTATATGCACATAGAGTAAATTTATCATCCTTAGGGTACCACAAGCCATATTTTGATGTACCTTGCAAGTATCTAAAAATCATTTTCACTGCCATCTCATGATTTTCTCTAGGATCACTCTGAAATCTTGAAACAATACAAACAACATTCATAATATCAAGCCCAGTCTAAGTCAAATAGAGTAGACCTCCAATCATAGATTTGTATCTTGTAGGATTTACCGGTACAAAAATATCTTTTCTTGTCAATTTCTCACTTGTAACCATAGGAGTACTTACTGGTTTAGAGTCTCCCATACCAAATTTCTTCAATAATTCCTTAGCATATTTAGTTTGACAGATAAAAATGCCTTTGTCAATTCGAGTAATCTACAAACCTAAGAAAAATTTCATCTCACCAATTATAGACATCTAAAATTCTTTCTCCATATTCTTAGAAAATTCTATACATAACTTATCTTCACCTCCAAAAATAATGTCATCAACAAATACTTCAAAAATCAATATATCATCATCAGTGATCTTATAATATAAATTATTGTCAGCACTGCCCTTAGTAAAACCAAGCTTTAGGTGCTTGTTTCAGTCCATATAAAGCTTTCCTTAACCTGCAAACCATATTTGTATCATTTGATAGTGAAAAACCATCAAGTTGCTCAATATAAACTTGCTCATCAAGATCCCCATTCAGAAATGCACATTTAACATCCATCTAATAAACCTTGTAGTTTTTATAAGCAACACAGGCGAAAAATAATCTTATAGCTTCAATCTTAGCTACAGGTGCAAATGTCTCTCCATAATAAATTCCTTCCTTTTGAGAATATCCTTTACAAACCAATGGGTAAGTGCACAAAGATGGTGGTCAAAAAGGGGGGTATAAGTGGACACTTTTTTTCTGAAATCAGGTGAACTTGAACTTAGAGGCAAAATTTGAAAGTCATCCACTCAAGATATGAAGATAATCAAACAAAAAATATTGTAGTACTATGAATCTAGTTTCCAAAATACTAAAAATTTTCAAAATTGGATAAGATTAAGGAGTCCAAATCCTTCGCGCACGAAAAATTGACCCTCTTTTTTTCTGAAAAACATAACATAGTGTCTGATGTGCGCATCAAAAAAGTCATAGTTAGATTTAGTATTTTGATAAATCCTTTGGTAGAAAGATAGTTAAGAGTGAGCACTAGAAGATGTGTATTTTTTTGTAATTTTTTGTTGAGTATTTTTTTTTTTATGATTTTTCCAATCGAGCACATCCTGAAAATTTGGTACATGTTCGTGCACGAAGCATAAGTTGCACTAAACAGATCAAAAATACAATTTTTTTTTTTAAATTGTAAATAATCAAGTGCACTACAATAATATATAAAGTTTTTAAAATTTTGATACATATATCAAAAGTTATTCAAAAAATGGTGCACCTATGTCTGTGAGAACTATGGAGACACTAGTAAAAGAAATTCAATAATAATACATTATTGTTGTTCAAATTGAAAAAAAAATTATATGGTTAGAAATCTCAGAAGATGGGTGAAAATATGGTAGCAATTTTAGAAATACCCACTTTATGAAGTGTAAACCTGATGATGACAAAGTCGATAAACTAGGTTGATAAAATAAAACACGTCAAAAATGAGAGAAATGGAGGGAAATCAAACTTCCAATCCATAGCTTTGTCATCTAGGGCTATTTCCAAGCCTAAGAAATCAAATGTGCATATGGGGTACTTATGGTTTAGAAAGTGTGTACAGGGTATTTATAGTGTAACAAGCGCGTACGCGCTTATTTCCCTTTAAACAACACGTACACACTATTGTATAATATGATATTCTATGTATAATATGTGCATATTCATATAATATATGTAATATATAATATGTATAATATGAAATTGTATATATAATATTTTTATATACATATTGTTCATATTTTGGTATGGTTTTTTCATTGATGTCAACACCTACTAAAACACTAGCACTTTGGAGATCTAGCAGCATTCACCAGTAAGCAAGTAACTATTGCATAGTTACTGGTATATGGTTCACCGGCAGGATATAATGATCACCGACACTCAGAATTATGTGGAAGACACTTGGTAATGTCGAAGACATCATTTTGACATCTTGTCCTGGAGTTTTGTTCATTGGTATATTCATATTTGCATATTTGCTTTTACCGGCAAATAGGTCTAGGGTTACCTAGGGTTACACTAGCAGGTTTATCTTTTCCAGATCAGCATGGCACGCTAAGGAAATGATTAATTATTGTTGTAAATGCATTAAGCTGACATGTTCAATCAGTTATTGCATCGGATATTATATTGTTTGTAAAATGTTTTTATTGTAATATCTTGTAGAGCCGACCTACTAAAATTGGTCTTAGGTTATGGTATAAATGTAAGATCTTATTTGTAAGATCGAAATGTGGAATGCGAAAAAATAAATTGTGTGAAGGTATATGCGAGATTAAGCAGAGCTATACACAAAGACATCACTTGAAGGTGAAGCTAGGTTTTTGTGAAAGCATATCAGCATTACACCAGTACTGAATCCAGCATATGAAGATGCTATTTTGTGCAATACATTCTTATTAGATTTAGCCATCCAACTGTAGTAGTCAGTGTGACTCCATTTTTGTGAATTGAGCAGTGAGCTCTAGGCTATTGGCCTTTTCTGCATGTGCAAACCCCATTTATGTACACTAACTATCTGCGAATAGTTAATCATCTGAATTATGGGGTAAGGTTTTCTCACCGTGGTTTTTTCCCCTTACAGGGGTTTCCACGTACAAATATTGGTGTCATGTGTTGTGGATGACTTTGTGTTTATGTTTCATGTATTATCTTTACCGGTATAGCTATTAACTGTTAACACTATCTACTGGGCATACTTAAACTGGTTTACCGGTATTAAGCATTAAGATGGTTAAGTTGTTTTTGGTTTGAAATTAGTTGACAACTGATTTCACCCCCCCCCTCTCAGTTGTCTCCAGGACCTAACACATATAATATATTAAACATATATATACACATGTAAGTTTATTGTCTCTCTCTCTCTCTCTCTCTCTCTCTCTCTCTCTCTCTCCTCTCTCTCTCTCTCTCTCTCTCTCTCCTTCTCCCTTCCTCCATACCCCATCCCTCTTTCTCTTCTTCTCTCCCTCCAGTACCCCACTGCAACTGTGTCTGCACTTCTATAGAAAGTAAGTGAATTTATTTCTTATCTGCAACTTCCTCTTTGATTTTTATCATGTATTCTCTCCCTCCCTCTACCTCTCCCTTCCCCCCATGTTCTCTTCCCTCTCTCCCTCTCTCCCTCTCCTCTCCTCATCTCCCTCCCTCTCTCCTCTTCTCTCCCTCTCTCCCTCTCTCTCCCTCTCCCCCTCCCCTCTCTCTCTCTCCTCATCTCTCTCTCACTCTCTCTCTCTCTCTTCTCCTTCCCTCTCCTCCCCTCTACTCCCTCTCTCTACCTTCCCTCCCCGCTTATTCTCTCCCC